>NC_083630.1:2360000-2412500 GCF_963584025.1 Labrus mixtus | reverse complement strand
CAGGATTTAGATCAAATCTGACTCTGCTAGGGTCTACAGCCTGTTTGCTAACTGTTATCATGTGGAGTATGTGTTTGTGTATTCACCAGTTACCATGACGACTAGAGGCCATTGCTTAATGTCTACATTGGAGAGGCTCATTTATTACATGCTAGTTGAGATTTGAGCTAACTTGAAGCTCGACGAGGACAGATGCGACTTTTTGGTGTCAGATGTGAGTAACATTTTTTATTTGTAGGTCACATATTCTCCTCCTCTTCTTCAGTGTAAATAAGTGTCAGAGCTCCTCAGAACGTGTGTGAAGTTTCTTGTTCTAAATCCACTCTGATCCTGTATTTGATCATGTCTATAAACTCCTCTATTTCAGCCCTGCTCAGAACAGGCTGTTTCTGTGTCTGTACCTTTAAATATGTAAATGAGCTGTGTCTGACCACGCCCCCTCTCTGGAAGAGCTTGGGTGTACTCAGTCTTTCTCGCTCCATGTCCTATTGTTTACGGTGAGAAGGCAGACTCAGAGGGCAGAACAAACACCTAGCTGTGGGAGTGTCACCCACCTGGGGGAGGGGCTACTGCCCTTTGTGATGTCATAAAGGGAAAATCTCCAAATGGCCTGTTTGAGCACACATTTTCTGAAAAGTGGAGCAGGCAAAAGACAGAGAGGATGGACTTTTCTCATCATTGGGGGTTTGTAGACAGACTAATGACGTATGTTAGAGTTAGAGGAACATGGTGAAGTGAGTTTTACAGAATATGTGAACTAAATTAAGTTCCAAAATGCTGAAGAATATCTGCAAAAATCTCACTGACGCTGAGAATTAAAACATGTTTGAATAATTAATGGTAAAGTTCAAACAGTAAAGAAGCTCATGGACCATCTCTGAATCATTTCTCCTCTTCAGGATTTTGTTTCCTCTGTGAATGCAAATATGTTTCACTGTAAGTTACACTACCAACTGTTGGGACCAACACTGGATTACAAAAAGTGGATCTAAGTGGGACTCTAAGTGGGAGCACAGCACTGTGTGTGTATGTGGAGCTCCCGCTGTGCAGTGCTTCTGCAACATTGAAATGGAGGGAATTCACAGACTGGAACACCCATATCACACTGTTGTAGGATCAGTCTGAGCCAGTCTCAGTGTTGCATTAAGGATCTTTTATTATCACCGTTTACTGCATTGTGCTGCATTTGTTTGTTTACTTTCTTTATTTTCTCATTTTATCTTGTGTTGAATCTCCTGAAGTTTTCTGGACTCTCCATCTTGAAATCTCTGAACCAACGTGGAGTCCACAGAGAGACCTGTAGCTGAAACCTGGACGGTTGTTCGTGTCAGAGGGCAGAGCTCGCCTTCACACTGAGGCCGCGTCCGTTTCACCTGAGTGCAGCTGTGGCAGCGGCCAAGTGTGGCTGCTACACTGAACCCCCCCACCCCACCCCCACTCTGTAAACTCTGCACGGGGACACACTGCCAAGGTCACACACTCTCACACACACACAAACAGCCCTCCTCGCTTTCCTCCGCAGACACCCTTTACTGTGAAATCATGAATTGATATTTCAGGGGAGTCATCGTCCACAAGAGGTAAGACAAGGGTGAAATGCCACCATGACGTCCCAATTTGTTGTCATGGTAACCTGGAGACTCGATCATAAGCCTGGAAGCAAAAACAAGAAAGCAGACGGAAAAGAAGCTTTGAAATAAAAGATCAGATTTTTCATCAGAGATGGCAAACAAGAAGAGGAAGCACAAATACCAGCGTAAAAAAAATTAAAGTATAAATACAGATTCTTCATGATTGGTGCAGTTAAAAAAATTTCTATCGGCTGTTTGTGTGCAAAGCTAACTGAAGCTTCGCTCACATTTGGAGAAACTGAAATCATTCTGACTTCAAATAAAAGAACAACAGAGGGTTCACTTTGCACCGATGTCTAAGGCCCCGTGTCCACCTAGCGTTTTTTTGAGTAAGGAGAAAAAGCAGCGCCCAGCATCTTTTGTATGGAAGTGATTAGTGATCAGAATTCAAATGATAAAGCTAATTTGAAAATTCAAATGCATTAACAGAAATTCTTTTTAATTTTCAGAATATGAGTGTATTATTTGACTCAAAAATAAAATTATGATTAATTTATCTAATTTGAATTTTAGTTTTCAACTTTAAAAATGCACATTCTTTGACTAAATTAAAATGAGGAAGAAAATGACATTTGCTTTATCATTTTCAAAAAATGCCCCACTAAATCTGTATCATAATTCAAATGAAAAAGCTCATTTTAAAATGAAAATACAGTAACAGAAACATGTTTTAATTTTCAGATTATAGATGCATTATTTGACCTATATTTAAAATGAATATTCAGTCATCCAGTTTGCATTATACTTTTACTCTCTATGTATGCATATTGTATGACATCATTCAAATGAAAACTAAACGGTCTTTGGCTTTTCGTTTTCAAACATGCCGTGCTAAAAAGTGATCATAATTCAAACCAACTCGAAAAGGAATTGGCAAAGTGGACGACGCAGGAAAGTGACGTCAGACTCCAGCTCCCAGGCAGGTGAACGTAATGTTTACAGTCTATGAGGAGAGCGGGCAGAACGCGCAGTACGATGGGTGGCGGGGTGAATCTTTAACACTAGGGCAGACTTTAGTTCACACTGTGATACAGGTGGCGATCGGAGTGTTTTTTTCAGCGCACACTGAACTTTCAACGAGCATGACGCAGCAGCTTTATAACCAGAGCTGCCAAGTCTCACACATGACACCATGCCCACTATCTCTGACCGTGAGAGTCACTCAGCATCTGCACGCTGTGAAATTCACACAGACGTGTCCTAAGACCGCTTTATTGATAGATTATAGATCACTCTCTTCTCTGCTTAACTGAGTTACATTAAAAAAGATTATCGATTGAATTTTCTGTTTCAAATAATCTGTGCACAAAGTGTCTCTCATCCTCTGTGCGTAATGGCACACACTCTCCCTCTCGACCGACTGTATGAGCTCTCTCTCCCTTTCAGAGATTGTTTTGTAGTTATTAAAACAATAATCAACTACAAGGTTAAAATTGAATCAAAATCAGGGCAACAACTAGTTTGGAGCTTGTACCAGCGTTAAAGATTCACCCCGCCACCCATCGTTCTGCCCGCTCTCCTCATAGACTGTAAACATTACGTTCACCTGCCTGGGAGCTGGAGTCTGACGTCACTTTCCTGCGTCGTCCACTTTGCCAATTCCTTTTCGAGTTGGTTTGAATTATGATCACTTTTTAGCACGGCAAGTTTGAAAATGAAAAGCCAAAGACCTTTTCGTTTTCATTTGAATGATGTCATACAATATGCATACATAGAGAGTAAAAGTATAATGCAAACTGGATGACTGAATATTCATTTTAAATATAGGTCAAATAATGCATCTATAATCTGAAAATTAAAACATGTTTCTGTTACTGTATTTTCATTTTAAAATTAGCTTTTTCATTTGAATTATGATACAGATTTAGTGGGGCATTTTTTGAAAATGATAAAGCAAATGTCATTTTCTTCCTCATTTTAATTTAGTCAAAGAATGTGCATTTTTAAAGTTGAAAACTAAAATTGAAATTAGATAAATTAATCATCATTTTATTTTTGAGTCAAATAATACACTCATATTCTGAAAATTAAAAAGAATTTCTGTTAATGCATTTGAATTTTCAAATTAGCTTTATCATTTGAATTCTGATCACTGATCACTTCCATACTTTTGACGTCAGCGGTACTCTTTTCCAAATGTATGATATTCCCTGTAGTCTAACCCTTATCCGTCTTGAAGTTTGGAGAGGTGGCGTGCAATGATGCAAATTTAAAAAACTATTTCCCATCAAAGGCAAATCAACAAAAAAAAAAGTGCAAAGTGCTGATCAGAGATTGTAGATTTTTGTGTTTAAATGTCGAGGAAAGCTCTCAAGAAGTGAAAACTCGGGAGAATGTGAGAAATAACAGAGAGCAAACCAAAGCAGCAGCTGACAGCCGGTTCCTCTGGGAGAATCAGGAGGTAGGAGAACATGTTCCTGGACCCTGAGTACTCTGACATTTCCCCCCCAAACCAACATTTGATGACTTTTCCTCTGAGCAGAGGACACTGCATACGTTTTGGGTGTCCTTCTCCCCCCGCCGCCCTGACTCCACATATTGCACCTGTTCAATTATTTAGCTGCAGCTCTGTGGTCCTGAGCGAGGAAGTGAAGGCTGTACCTGCAGATTACAGCGCGCCTCGTCACATATCTCCCGTCTTGTCGTCGTCTGAGCGAGCGAGCTGCCTTTGGCCACATTACGCAGGAGGAAATGTCATTACCTCATCGCAGGCTTGTCATTTCCAGCCTTTGGTCTCCCAGGGCAGGCAGGATGTGTGTGTGTGTGTGTGTGTGTGTGTGTGTGTGTGTGTGTGTGTGTGTGTGTGTGTGTGTGCCACTGAGTCATCCAACATGAACACACCAGCTCTGCACTGTGGAGGGGAATTCGCTTTTGGGGTTTTTTGATGTTTGGATCTGAAAACATTTACATTTTAGGAAATTCAAAACCTTCCCAGAACTATTTTTTAAAACTGATAAAAACTTTTTCGTTCATGAAATTCTGACAATGTCTGTTACTGCTTTAAAGATGCTCCTCATGGTTTACTTTAATCCTCAGGCTCTGACTGTGTTTACATCACAGAGGTTATAGAAGAGATGGACGTAGCCACTGTGATGCCACCTGTTAGTTCTTGGGCTGCTGCTTTGAAGCCATTCTGGTGGTGGCCATCTTGTTTTTTAGAGCCAACTGTTGGACAGCTGGAGTGCCGAGACAAAGGAATTCCAGATTCACTCGCAACAGTGCAAGTTAATACAATGTATGTGTTATATAACCGTATGAAATCCTTATAAACACATCAACATTCACACTGTCATTGTTCTGAACCGTCATGAGATTCACTGACAGGTATCCTCTGGTTTCAAGATGAAGATCTAACCTCTCATTTACTTTGGCATAAATGATTTTTAAACATGTGACTCTCTGGATTCAGCTTCTGTCATTGACTGTTCTGACTTTTTAGGAGTAATTAACAGATGATGATTAACAAATGATGGGTATAAATCCAAACCGATCACAGCTTCTGGTCAAGTTTTCAGAGTTTATGAGGAGGAAGAAATGTTCAGGCCGACGATCATGTGTCTGATTCAAACCTTCTCGTCTTCTTGTTTGTGTCTGCAGCAGTGTAGAAAATAAAATGTGGACTAAATAAACACTTTAATAACGAGCAGAGATTGACTTTATGACCTTTATAGAGATGTTGATCTGCAGAGTGCAATGATGTGATGCTAAATCAAGAATATCACAGCTTCCATCTGCCACTAGGGGGCACTGTTGAAGCAAATACAGACTCCTAATCTGCACTAACCAGGGACGAGGTTTAGCAGAGCTCTACTCTGGTCCCTTTTTTTTGGAGGGTCGTATCTTCTTAAACTTGTGGGTTTTTTTGCAGGAACAGCTGGAGTGGTGAGGTCTCCGTTTTCCCAGCCCTCCTGTGTTTGACTGAGGCCAAGAGCTTACGGAGAGGATTGGAGAGGGAGAGTTCGGAAAAAGTACCCTGGAATCTGTGTGTGTGTGTGTGTGTGTGTGTGTGTGTGTGTGTGTGTGTGTGTGTGTGTGTGTGTGTGAGTGTGTGAGTGTGTGTATTCCACCCCCCCCCCCCCCCCCCCCTCGTCCCAGCAGCAGCAGCACATCTGACAGTTTGTTTCTTGCTGGACCGTGTTTACTGTGTGAATGCCTGTCCTCAATTTCAGGCATAGATATGCAAATCACGGCAGAGTTATTAATCGCAGTGTCACGGGGATTATGCAAATGAAAAAAAGAAAGAGGAGCGGGAGAAGAGTGTGGAGTGTCAGCCGGCTCGTGCTGGTGTTCAGGCGGACGGAGATAGTTGTGTTTGTGTCGTTGTCTCGCCGTGACCTGCTTCAGATGTTTATGGTGGAAAAGGTGGACGTCATGTTGGTCCCGTCAGTGTGATGATGAGTCTGTTGTTTCAAAGAGGAGAAACTGAACGTTCACATTGATTTCCCTTTTGAGGAGCTCGTCCTGCATGTCTGACGTGCAGCAGATGTCGACGCGACAGCTCGCACAGTGTACACACAAACACACCAAACAAGTAGTGACACAACAAGCTGACAAGAGTTTACTGTCATCCAAACACTTTCCTGACGTTTATTCTGATCAACTATTAAAGTGCCAAAACATCTGAGGACTTGATGACCTCCTATGTGCTACCTTTCAGGGCGCCGGTTCGTCTTTGAGAACAACATTTAACAAGTTTCTTCTTATTATGAAAGAGAACACTTTGAGAATGTGTCCCACAGTTTCCCAGCGTCATCCTGGGAAGTTGTTGACGTGCAGACAGGTAAAAAAAAATCTGAATAAACTTTTCATAGTTTGGCATCGTGACAAGGAGAATATTCTCAGACAGAACTGAAAATCTGTGAATGAACATCTTCAAAGTCCCGTGGTCGGACATTTTCACATATTTAGTTCTCAAATGTTTACAAAGATTCTCTTTAAGAATGCTCTTTATATCATGCTGAGGCTTCAAATGGCTACAAACTAAACATGTGACTTAAAGGAAGAATGTGTGACTTTTTGATCCAGTAGATGTCGCCCCCTGAGGACCAGCATTAAACTAAAACAAACTGCTGTTTGGCCACACCTCCTCCATACTGAAGCCTCCGCTCTCCTCCAGAGACACACCTCCAACCCCTCTCCCCTCGAGATCACATGAAGGAGTTATGAATTAGAACGCACCATAATTAAGCACCATTAAATGTGGCGGACAAAATTGTCCTTTGCTCGAGCTGCAGTCACCTGTGTCCTGCATTGTTGTGTTAGCTAATGTTAGCGCTCTTTAGTTAGCTCGTAGCTTCACATTTCATGTAAACTGACACAGAATGAGCGTGATCTAAAAACTCTTACTAACATCCAAATAATCAGTGAGTATGTTCTTCTTCTTCTCTCTAGTCCTTCACTAAAACAGCTTTTATACACAAGGGGAGGAGCCGGCCGTCCCGTCCATGTAAACACGACTCTGACAACAACACAGCCAGCGGGACTCAAGCTTCTCACTCATTGTAGACAGTCAGGACTCAGAGACACATTTACACAGGATAGACTGGATTTATGAGATATTTATGTGGAACATGATGCATATTCTTCATTTAAAGGGAAGAATAACCACTTGAAAAAGAACAGCTCCCGTTTGGTATCGTACTGCATTGTGTCATCTCTTATATCGTATTGTGCTGTTTCATTTTGTACTGTATTGTTTGGTACCATACCTTACCGTAACGTGCAGCCTCTTACTGAATTGTATCTTATCTTATCGTGCCGTAACATGCTGTATCCTGCCATATCGTATCACATGGTATCATGGTTTTGATATCTAGGGTATCATACTGTATTGTACCATTTTGTATCTCATCATATCGTAGTATTTCATATCATAAGGTATTTAATTCAAATCAATTGTCAAATCTATTTGTATGTTTTATAATCATTTTCTATCACATCATATCTTATTGTATTGTATTTAATTCTTTCTAGCTGCAGTACAGTATCATGTTGTATTTTAACATATGGTATCCTCATGATGGTGATAATACTCCAGTGATTCTTGCAGCATGTTTCAGACGCCCTCCGAGGGGCCAAACATGAGTAAATGTGTTTTTTGGACAACTGAAGCTTTCGACTGAAAAGTTTTAAAAATAAACAACTTCACATTTTAAAATTGACTAAGCCAGTATAAATAACTGAAACAGCTTTTTCAATATAAAAATGTGATTTTCCACATTCTTCGGAGCTCCTGAATGGTACATGGTGTCTGTGTTATTTCCAAAGAGCCACAGGATTCATGTTACTGAAGACCCCCGACACCCTAAAGCCGGTTTCCACTCGTCCCTAATCTACCTGTGGGACTGTACAGATTGGAAATAGATCACATGAGGAAGGCTGGGTACCTGCAGCGATGCTTTCCCGCCCTGCTGGACCTTTATTGGCAGGTTTGGGGGCCCTGCTGCAAAGGCTGAACGAATGCTTTTCTGCAGATGACTGTGAGGCAGGGAGAGATTGAATTCTCACCCCTCCCATCTGTGTGTGTGAGGCGGGGGAAACGGGTGAGTCTCCCAGAAATAGGCAGTGATAGATGAGCTACATGGAAGAAGACAGCTACCCCTGCTCTCCAGCCTGGCTGAATCAGGAAACTGTCTGCCAACTTAATGCCTCTCCTCCTCCTCCTCCTCGTCCTCCTCCTCTCTCTCACTCTCATTATAATTTTCTCCTTTTCCTCTTGGCCTCGTCTCTTCCTCTGCTTACGAATCAATCGTTTTGTTAGTGCTTACCAGACAACAGATCTTTAGTCATTATGAGATTGTGCTTTATATCACCGCTTAATGAGCACTACACTGCAAGCGTCCCAGGCAGCAGCTAATGGTGGAAAAAGCTGCACTTTCTTTCTCCTGCTTGTTTCTGTGTGTGTGTGTGTGTGTGCCCGAGTATAAATCTGAGTTAATTAAAATGTTTGCAGCCTGTAAATGCTGCAAATGGATGTGATTGTTTCCCGTCATAATAACTCTACAAGGTTTAAATACCCGTGGAAAATAGCACTCAAACGGCACAGAGTCGGATCTGACTCTTTCCAGAGTTCCTCTTATGATTAGATATGACGAGGAGCTGCTGCTCAAAGTGAGGATATCAGCTGAGCTTTAGGGTGATTTAATTGTCTTAACGCTTACACATGAGGGTTCTATACTTTAGAAAGAGCTTGCTGTTACTGAAAGCTCTTCAGCAGATTTCCTCTCATTGAAGAATCTTTGTAGATCTCTGCTTCTCCTCTCAGGGGTGAACGGCCGCGAGTCCAAGGTTCACTGGGTCGGGCCAAAAGTCATCTAATGAAGGGTGGCGGCCGTCTTTGACCTTTAAAAAGGTTCCTTGTTGAAGCCTACTTCTCCAGAATAAATGTTGTTTTTGACCCCTGCAGCCTCTTTGGGTGCTTCTTTATTCATTGCTTGGATAAATGTACATGACCCCTTAAAATAACAGGAGTTGCCCCCGAGGGCACGCCTCAGTGATGTGACATTCCCGCTAACCTGAGATGACTTTTAAAGAACGGATATGTGAAGGACAGTAGGAGGATGGAGGGAAAATATGGAGGATGAGGACGGTGGGATGGACAAAATCGAATCAGTGTAAGCAGAGAGGTTAAGCAGAAAAGGTTAGAGACCAAAAAACGACAAAATGAGATTAAAAATAAGTTTACTCTTTGTCTTCGATGTGCGCTCAGTATTCTCTGTAAACATACACTCTCCTAAATTGATCTTTTTCAGGTAATTGAGACGTGAACACTCAACGGCTCATCATCCAATAAAACACCTGAATGCAGCGTCTGAATTAGCATGCTGCTAACACAAGGTCGTTAGTCAAACAAACAGGCGAGCACTCGTCAAGAGTTCAGTGTTTAATCAGTGCAAGTTAATGCTCCATAAACAGTCTCTGTGAAATGTGAAGCGGAGCTGCTAATTATCCCATTGTGCAGTCATAATCACTTCAGATTTAAATTAAGCTGACGGTATTTCAGCGGGCTAACAACCATGCTCTGGTCCTCACAGCCACCCTCTTCGCCTGAGCTCTAACGTTTGAAGTGGAGCGATGAGGAGCAATGAAGAGCTCTTCTTCTGTCCCTCACCTCCAGCGCTGTGTGAATAAAACACTTGATCCCTGTTTGCATTTTCAACTACATGTGCAGCCGCAACAAATAGAACTCAACAGTGACCGCCCCCTTTTTGGCGTGGGTTGCAGGAGTTAATTTCCCCATTTTTTCCCCATTTCCCAAATTTGCATTTATTTTAACTTGTTAGTTAAAACAACAATAGGCTACTATTTCAGTATTGTTGTTTTTGATTATACATTATGTGGTTATCTAAATATGCTGCTTTGAGCAATTTGTGATATGTTGAACAGTTTAAATGTTTGTTGATTGAAAAAGCTGAATAAGGAAAAATAAAAGTAAATTTTCCCCATTCAATCCTCCATTGACATTTAATAAATCCTGTATATCAAGAGATTTAAACGTGGAACCAAGACAACCAGCTACCCCTAACACTCGTATGGGGCACCGATTGTAAAGTTGCGCACACTACAAATAACAACAACATTTCTCCACATTTAGCCCTAAAACATCACTTTTTATTCACATTTAGAGAAATATTTGTGAACTTTGTCATATTTACTTTTGGGAATAAAAATGTAAGATAGTTTCATTGGAAAATATAAATGTTAAATATTATATCTAAATGTTGAATGTTTTATCTAAATGTTAAATGTTATATATAAATGTTAAAAATACATGTTATATTCTAAATATTTAGCTATGTTTCTAAACATTTAGTTTACATTCTAAATATTTAGCTTTGATCCTATATATTTAGCTAAGATTGTAAATATTTATAATCAAAGCTAAATATATAGAATATAAACTAAATATTTAGCAACGACTTCTAAATATTTAGCTAAGACTCTAAATATTTAGCTAAGACTCTAAATATTTAGCAACGTTTTCTAAATATTTAGCAACGATTTCTAAATATTTAGCTAATATGCAAATTGACTCTAATGCCCACCGGAAGCACCAAAATAAACGTTTGAGGAAGCGATCCAAGCCGTTAGAAAAGAAACATACCAAGTGCTGTGATGGCGCTGTGGAAGATCCTGTGTCCGACACCGAAGAAGTAGTGCTTTGAAAACCCTGAATTGCGGCCAAAACGGCCCTTCCAATATTCTCCGCTAATTCGTTTGACATTTTCAAAATCCCGCCAGTCTCCTGTAGGAGACAATGGTTGGATCGCTTCCTCGAACTTTTATTTTGCTGCTTCCGGTGGGCGGTAGAGTGAATTTGCATATTAGCTAAATATTTAGAAATCGTTGCTAAATATTTAGAGTCTTAGCTAAATATTTAGAAATCTTAGCTAAATATTTAGAGTCTTAGCTAAATATTTAGAAATCCTAGCTAAATATTTAGAAATCTTAGCTAAATATTTAGAAATCTTAGCTAAATATTTAGAGTCTTAGCTAAATATTTAGAAATCCTAGCTAAATATTTAGAAATCTTAGCTAAATATTTAGAGTCTTAGCTAAATATTTAGAAATCGTTGCTAATTCAACATTTAGATATAATATTTAACATTTATATTTGCCAATGAAATTATCTTACATTTTTATTCACAAAAGTAAATATGACAAAGTTCACAAATATTTCTCTAAATGTGAATAAAAAGTGATGTTTTAGGGCTAAATGTGGAGAAATGTTGTTGTTATTTGTAGTGTGCGCAACTTTACAATCGGTGCCCCATACACTCAAAATATTTGATTCGGCCCAAAAACAACAACAAAAAAAGAGTGAAAAACGGAGAAAAGGGTAGAACTGTTTATATTTTTTTTCGCAGTCCATGAACTACTCATCCCCTAATCCTTTGCAATGATACTGTTCCTTCTTAAATGTAACTCTTTTGTAGTTGTTATCGTGTTTATGTTGATAATACAATGTGTTTTAATATAATTTAGTTTTTGTTCATATATGAATTAAATTCACTGCGGAATAAAAAGGTTATTAGTACATTTCACGTTAGCTAACCAGCTAGCTAGCTGGCCGAGGGGCGGGAAACATTGCCATGGTAACAGCGAGCTCCAGCTGTCAGAGACGTTGCTGTGACACTCACACGTCAGCTGAAGGAAGTTTTGTGCCCCCTGGACTTAAAAAGTGACGTAATTCTCCTTAAACACGTAAATAAGTTGAGGCTGGATCGTAGTCTCGTCAGAAAGACAGTTTCCTGAATAATTGGCGCATATTTAGGTAACAGAGCTACTGTGGATTTTTTGCGTTTTGTTGTCAGTGTTTGTATGGATGAAGCTGATGTGAAACCATCACGGAGGGAAGCACAGGTAACATAACTCACAGTGACTTTACTTTAATGAATCACATTGAATTTGATATCTTGATACTCAAAGTTCTCTGATAACTGATAACTTAAATGAAATGTGTGTGTTTGTTTAGTGAAGGTGTCAGAGTGGAGCAGAGATCACAGGGACGCAGGTAACAAGAAGTCAAAAAGGTAGGTTGATAAAAACACCAGCAGCTGGCTACCTGATAAAACATCTGTATTAACGAGCTGGAATGACCTTTTGATTTGTCTGATGAATGTATTTGTTGCGAGTTAGACATTGAGAGGGTTTTTATTTGAAACATTTTGAGTCTTCAAAGCTCGACGTTTAATCCCTGTTATTGATCACTTTCTGCAATGTGCAAAAAGAAAAACGAGTGACAAAAACCGGATACTTAAAAAACACGACCAAAGGAGGATACTAGAGTCCATGTCCATGTATTCACTCAGACGAAGTGAGAAGGGAACGCAGTTTATACTAAAACACACACACAAACACACACACAAGTCTTATTTTGAAATGCTCTGTTTCTTCATGTCGATCGTGATCAGATCAGGGACTTTTAAATGATGACCTTGTCATGTTTGTGTAGTCATTCCCTCCACGGCTCACCTGTTTCACTAACTTTTATGTAATTTTGTGTCTTTGTTTCAGAGAGAGAACGGGGGAAATCACGACGAGAGCTGAGCTGGAAGCTGCGTCTGTGTTCTGCTGGCAGAGGATGTTTTACTGGAAGCAGGATGACATGAGTCTGGAGCTTTAACATGGTACAGTCATTTCTCATTCTTCACACACACACACACACACACACACACACACACACACACACACACACACACACACAGACGCTCCACGCCCCACTCCACCGCTTACACACACACAGATGATTTAATTTTACACGGAGGACTTTTATCAGCACTTGGCGCTGACCGACACCGCCATTATGGTGCTGATGATAATCAATCTCAAATCAATTAGACAGTAATTGCTGAGTCAATGGGGGAGGCTGGTTAAATATTGATAAGTGTCTAAAAGGCCCATCAGGGTCTATTGACAGCTCGGGGAGACACACAGCCCGACACAGCTGAGGGGGAGAGAGAGTGTGTGTGTGTGTGTGTGTGTGTGTGTGTGTGTGTGTGTGTGTGTGTGTGTGTGTGTGTGGGGGGGGGGGGGGGGGGGGGGGGGGGGGGGGGGGGGCACATGGTGCAATGACTTGCATCAACTCGTCCGAACAGGGGGCGCCAGATGGCCTAGTGGTTATGTCCTGCGCCCCTTATAAAGAGGCTGTAGTCTTTGGGGTTTGAATCCGATCTTGGCCCTTTGCTAAATGTCGTTACCCACTCTCTTCTGGGCCTGGGTATTTCCCACAACCTCACGATAAATATCACGATACGTGTGGACTTTGGATAATGATCTAAAAATAATTCACTTCAACAGCTGATCTTTGTTGTTTAGAATAAAAGCAGAGACAAAGACATGAAACACATACATTCACGTCCTCAGAGATCCTAGAAGTCAATTAAAATTATAATATTGGCATATTGTTTTTTTACCCTCTCCTGTGTCTTCAGCTGTCCTGTCCAATAAAGTCAAAGGACCAAAAAATACAAATCTTCGGAGTAGTCGTTAGCTCACCTTGTGTGCAAGAATAAAGCGTCATATTTGCAGAATCTGTGCGATGTGGTCGAGAAGTTGGAGGATAATCAGACACACTTCATGTTGATGTTCTCGAGCGTTCCCCACAAAGAGAACACATTACACAGAGTTTATTCAGACTGCAGTAACATGTCTGATGTAAACTTTAAGCGTTGTCAGCTTCGGTCTAAACTGTGATGAAAATATGAGAGTGCAGCGTCAGTGTTGGCCTTTAAACGCAGCGTTAGCAGCACTTTGACTCTCACTGAGTCTGAAGCTTTACAGAGCAGATGAGCACGGACTTCTCTAATTATCATGTCGGCCGGACGTGCTGTGTCGGTGAAACGGCGTTTGCAACAGATGCAACCTCTGGCTGCTTATTGCAGCGACTTCCTGACACTCCCAATCAGCGTGATGGATTGGATCCTGAGCCGGTCGCTAACTGTGATTGGCAGCTTAATGACAAGGAGGGAGGAGAATGGCTAAAGGAGACGCAACATTTAAAGCTAGTTAGCTGATCCAAAGTTAGTTTTTGTTCCTCCAAATGTGTGTGTGTGTGTGTGTGTGTGTGTGTGTGTGTGTGTGTGTGTGTCTGTCTCTCTCTGTGTGTGTGTGTGTGTGTGTGTGTGTGTGTGTGTGTGTGTGTGTGTGTGTGTGTGTGTGTGTGTGTGTGTGTGTAAGTTCCTCTGTTGTTTGTCTGCAATAAAAGCAGCATGAGGAAAATGCTCATCCATAATAATCTGTCTGCGCTCTCTTCTTCGGCTCCCCCCTGAACTGTCACATCGATCACGATTAGCTGACTGGTGGAGCCCGATTCTCCCGTAAAATGAATCAATCTCACTGAGCGCCTGAACCACTCGGAGCAGACTGTCCGTGTGACTCGCGGTGTAACCGGCTCTGACAAATATTCAGGACTCATACAAGCCGCTCGGTGATCCGTCTTCTGCAGACCGTCGTGTTAGCATCCGTCTGTGTTTGTTTCCCATAGACACTTAATCCTGTTAGCCTTTAGAGCAGAGCGAGTATCCCACCATTAAATATGAAGATTTGACTTTTAGGATCATTAAAAAAGACAAAGAGCTTCAAGCTGTGGTGTCTTATTTAATACTGACCCTTACTGTGTGTCCTCTTCTTTAATACTGACTCTTACTGTGTGTCTTCTTTAATACTGACTCTTACTGTGTGTCTTCTTTAATACTGACTCTTACTGTGTGTCCTCTTCTTTGATACTGACTCTTACTGTGTGTCTTCTTCTTTAATACTGACTCTTACTGTGTGTCTTCTTTAATACTGACTCTTACTGTATGTCTTCTTCTTTAATACTGACTCTTACTGTGTGTCTTCTTTAATACTGACTCTTACTGTGTGTCTTCTTTAATACTGACTCTTACTGTGTGTCTTCTTCTTTAATACTGACTCTTACTGTGTGTCCTCTTTAATACTGGTGTGTCCTCTTTAATACTGACTCTTACTGTGTGTCCTCTTCTTTAATACTGACTCGTACTGTGTGTCTTCTTTAATACTGACTCTTACTGTGTGTCTTCTTCTTTAATACTGACTCTTACGGTGTGTCTTCTTCTTTAATACTGACTCTTACTGTGTGTCTTCTTTAATACTGACGCTTACTGTGTGTCCTCTTCTTTAATACTGACTCTTACTGTGTGTCTTCTTTAATTCTTACTCTTACTGTGTGTCCTCTTTAATACTGACTCTTACTGTGTGTCCTCTTTAATACTGACTCTTACTGTGTGTCGACTTTAATACTGACTCTTACTGTGTGTCTTCTTTAATACTGACTCTTACTGTGTGTCCTCTTTAATACTGACTCTTACTGTGTGTCTTCTTTAATACTGACTCTTACTGTGTGTCCTCTTTAATACTGACTCTTACTGTGTGTCGACTTTAATACTGACTCTTACTGTGTGTCTTCTTTAATATTGACCCTTACTGTGTGTCCTCTTCTTTAATACTGACTCTTACTGTGTGTCTTCTTTAATACTGACTCTTACTGTGTGTCCTCTTCTTTAATACTGACTCTTACTGTGTGTCCTCTTCTTTAATACTGACTCTTACTGTGTGTCTTCTTTAATTCTGACTCTTACTGTGTGTCCTCTTTAATACTGACTCTTACTGTGTGTCCTCTTTAATACTGACTCTTACTGTGTGTCGACTTTAATACTGACTCTTACTGTGTGTCTTCTTTAATATTGACCCTTACTGTGTGTCCTCTTCTTTAATACTGACTCTTACTGTGTGTCTTCTTTAATACTGACTCTTACTGTGTGTCCTCTTCTTTAATACTGACTCTTACTGTGTGTCCCCTTTAATACTGACTCTTACTGTGTATCCTCTTTAATACTGACTCTTACTGTGTGTCCTCTTTAATACTGGTGTGTCCTCTTTAATATTGACTCTGACTGTGTGTCTTCTTCTTTAATACTGACTCTTACTGTGTGTCTTCTTTAATACTGACTCTTACGGTGTGTCTTCTTCTTTAATACTGACTCTTACTGTGTGTCCTCTTTAATACTGGTGTGTCCTCTTTAATACTGACTCTTACTGTGTGTCCTCTTCTTTAATACTGACTCGTACTGTGTGTCCTCTTTAATACTGACTCTTACTGTGTGTCCTCTTTAATACTGACTCTTACTGTGTGTCTTCTTTAATAGTGACTCTTACTGTGTGTCCTCTTCTTTAATACTGACTCTTACTGTGTGTCTTGTTCATTAATACTGACTCTTACTGTGTGTCTTCTTTAATAGTGACTCTTACTGTGTGTCCTCTTCTTTAATACTGACTCTTACTGTGTGTCTTGTTCATTAATACTGACTCTTACTGTGTGTCTTCTTTAATACTGCCTCTTACCGTGTATCTTCTTTAATACTGACTCTTACTGTGTGTCTTCTTCTTTAATACTGACTCTTACTGTGTGTCCTCTTCTTTAATACTGACTCTTACTGTGTGTGCCCTTTAATACTGACTCTTACTGTGTGTCCTCTTCTTTAATACTCACTCTTACTGTGTGTCTTCTTTAATACTGACTCTTACTGTGTGTCTTCTTTAATACTGACTCTTACTGTGTGTCCTCTTTAATACTGACTCTTACTGTGTGTCCTCTTCTTTAATACTGACTCTTACTGTGTGTCTTCTTTAATACTGACTCTTACTGTGTGTCCTCTTCTTTAATACTCACTCTTACTGTGTGTCTTCTTTATTTCTGACTCTTACTGTGTGTCCACTTTAATACTGACTCTTACTGTGTGTCCTCTTTAATACTGACTCTTACTGTGTGTCTTCTTTAATTCTGACTCTTACTGTGTGTCCTCTTCTTTGATACTGACTCT
Organism: Labrus mixtus; assembly: GCF_963584025.1. Classification (NCBI taxonomy): domain Eukaryota; kingdom Metazoa; phylum Chordata; class Actinopteri; order Labriformes; family Labridae; genus Labrus; species Labrus mixtus. The sequence goes on along the minus strand of NC_083630.1, from coordinate 2,395,528 downwards.
TACTGTGTGTCTTCTTTAATACTGACTCTTACTGTGTGTCCTCTTCTTTAATACTGACTCTTACTGTGTGTCCTCTTCTTTAATACTGACTCTTACTGTGTGTCCTCTTCTTTAATACTGACTCTTACTGTGTGTCTTCTTTAATACTGACTCTTACTGTGTGTCCTCTTCTTTAATACTGACTCTTACTGTGTGTCCTCTTTAATACTGACTCTTACTGTGTGTCCTTTTCTTTAATACTGACTCTTACTGTGTGTCTTTTTTAATACTGACTCTTACTGTGTGTCCTCTTCTTTAATACTGACTCTTACTGTGTGTCCTCTTCTTTAATACTGACTCTTACTGTGTGTCCTCTTCTTTAATACTGACTCTTACTGTGTGTCTTCTTTAATACTGACTCTTACTGTGTGTCCTCTTCTTTAATACTGACTCTTACTGTGTGTTCTCTTTAATACTGACTCTTACTGTGTGTCTTCTTCTTTAATACTGACTCTTACTGTGTGTCGTCTTTAATACTGACTCTTACTGTGTGTCCTCTTCTTTAATACTGAATCTTACTGTGCGTCTTCTTTAATTCTGACTCTTACTGTGTGTCCTCTTTAATACTGACTCTTACTGTGTGTCCTCTTTAATACTGACTCTTACTGTGTGTCGACTTTAATACTGACTCTTACTGTGTGTCTTCTTTAATACTGACTCTTACTGTGTGTCCTCTTCTTTAATACTGACTCTTACTGTGTTTCCTCTTTAATACTGACTCTTACTGTGTGTCTTCTTCATTAATACTGACTCTTACTGTGTGTCTTCTTTAATACTGACTCGTACTGTGTGTCCTCTTTAATACTGACTCTTACTGTGTGTCTTCTTCTTTAATACTGACTCTTTCGGTGTGTCTTCTTCTTTTATACTGACTCTTACTGTGTGTCTTCTTCTTTAATACTGACTCTTACTGTGTGTCTTCTTTAATACTGACTCTTACTGTGTGTCCTCTTCTTTAGTACTGACTCTTACTGTGTGTCCTCTTTAATACTGACTCTTACTGTGTGTCGACTTTAATACTGACTCTTACTGTGTGTCTTCTTTAATATTGACCCTTACTGTGTGTCCTCTTCTTTAATACTGACTCTTACTGTGTGTCTTCTTTAATACTGACTCTTACTGTGTGTCCTCTTCTTTAATACTGACTCTTACTGTGTGTCCCCTTTAATACTGACTCTTACTGTGTATCCTCTTTAATACTGACTCTTACTGTGTGTCCTCTTTAATACTGGTGTGTCCTCTTTAATACTGACTCTGACTGTGTGTCTTCTTCTTTAACACTGACTCTTACTGTGTGTCTTCTTTAATACTGACTCTTACGGTGTGTCTTCTTCTTTAATACTGACTCTTACTGTGTGTCCTCTTTAATACTGGTGTGTCCTCTTTAATACTGACTCTTACTGTGTGTCCTCTTCTTTAATACTGACTCTTACTGTGTGTCCTCTTCTTTAATACTGACTCTTACTGTGTGTCCTCTTTAATACTGACTCTTACTGTGTGTCTTCTTTAATACTGACTCTTACTGTGTGTCCTCTTCTTTAATACTGACTCTTACTGTGTGTCTTGTTCATTAATACTGACTCTTACTGTGTGTCTTCTTTGATACTGCCTCTTACCGTGTGTCTTCTTTAATACTGACTCTTACTGTGTGTCTTCTTCTTTAATACTGACTCTTACTGTGTGTCCTCTTCTTTAATACTGACTCTTACTGTGTGTCCCCTTTAATACTGACTCTTACTGTGTGTCCTCTTCTTTAATACTCACTCTTACTGTGTGTCTTCTTTAATACTGACTCTTACTGTGTGTCCTCTTCTTTAATACTGACTCTTACTGTGTGTCTTCTTTAATACTGACTCTTACTGTGTGTCCTCTTCTTTAATACTGACTCTTACTGTGTGTCTTCTTTATTTCTGACTCTTACTGTGTGTCCACTTTAATACTGACTCTTACTGTGTGTCCTCTTTAATACTGACTCTTACTGTGTGTCTTCTTTAATTCTGACTCTTACTGTGTGTCCTCTTCTTTGATACTGACTCTTACTGTGTGTCTTCTTTAATACTGACTCTTACTGTGTGTCCTCTTCTTTAATACTGACTCTTACTGTGTGTCCTCTTCTTTAATACTGACTCTTACTGTGTGTCCTCTTCTTTAATACTGACTCTTACTGTGTGTCTTCTTTAATACTGACTCTTACTGTGTGTCCTCTTCTTTAATACTGACTCTTACTGTGTGTCCTCTTTAATACTGACTCTTACTGTGTGTCCTTTTCTTTAATACTGACTCTTACTGTGTGTCTTTTTTAATACTGACTCTTACTGTGTGTCCTCTTCTTTAATACTGACTCTTACTGTGTGTCCTCGTCTTTAATACTGACTCTTACTGTGTGTTCTCTTTAATACTGACTCTTACTGTGTGTCTTCTTCTTTAATACTGACTCTTACTGTGTGTCGTCTTTAATACTGACTCTTACTGTGTGTCCTCTTCTTTAATACTGAATCTTACTGTGCGTCTTCTTTAATTCTGACTCTTACTGTGTGTCCTCTTTAATACTGACTCTTACTGTGTGTCCTCTTTAATACTGACTCTTACTGTGTGTCGACTTTAATACTGACTCTTACTGTGTGTCTTCTTTAATACTGACTCTTACTGTGTGTCCTCTTCTTTAATACTGACTCTTACTGTGTTTCCTCTTTAATACTGACTCTTACTGTGTGTCCTCTTTAATACTGACTCTTACTGTTTGTCCTCTTTAATACTGGTGTCCTCTTTAATACAGACTCTTACTGTGTGTCTTCTTCATTAATACTGACTCTTACTGTGTGTCTTCTTTAATACTGACTCGTACTGTGTGTCCTCTTTAATACTGACTCTTACTGTGTGTCTTCTTCTTTAATACTGACTCTTACTGTGTGTCCTCTTCTTTAATACTGACTCTTACTGTGTGTCTTCTTTAATACTGACTCTTACTGTGTGTCCTCTTCTTTAATACTGACTCTTACTGTGTGTCCTCTTTAATACTGACTCTTACTGTGTGTCCTTTTCTTTAATACTGACTCTTACTGTGTGTCTTTTTTAATACTGACTCTTACTGTGTGTCCTCTTCTTTAATACTGACTCTTACTGTGTGTCCTCGTCTTTAATACTGACTCTTACTGTGTGTTCTCTTTAATACTGACTCTTACTGTGTGTCTTCTTCTTTAATACTGACTCTTACTGTGTGTCGTCTTTAATACTGACTCTTACTGTGTGTCCTCTTCTTTAATACTGAATCTTACTGTGCGTCTTCTTTAATTCTGACTCTTACTGTGTGTCCTCTTTAATACTGACTCTTACTGTGTGTCCTCTTTAATACTGACTCTTACTGTGTGTCGACTTTAATACTGACTCTTACTGTGTGTCTTCTTTAATACTGACTCTTACTGTGTGTCCTCTTCTTTAATACTGACTCTTACTGTGTTTCCTCTTTAATACTGACTCTTACTGTGTGTCCTCTTTAATACTGACTCTTACTGTTTGTCCTCTTTAATACTGGTGTCCTCTTTAATACAGACTCTTACTGTGTGTCTTCTTCATTAATACTGACTCTTACTGTGTGTCTTCTTTAATACTGACTCGTACTGTGTGTCCTCTTTAATACTGACTCTTACTGTGTGTCTTCTTCTTTAATACTGACTCTTTCGGTGTGTCTTCTTCTTTAATACTGACTCTTACTGTGTGTCTTCTTTAATACTGACTCTTACTGTGTGTCCTCTTCTTTAGTACTGACTCTTACTGTGTGTCCTTCTTAATACTGACTCTTACTGTGTGTCGACTTTAATACTGACTCTTACTGTGTGTCTTCTTTAATATTGACCCTTACTGTGTGTCCTCTTCTTTAATACTGACTCTTACTGTGTGTCTTCTTTAATACTGACTCTTACTGTGTGTCCTCTTCTTTAATACTGACTCTTACTGTGTGTCCCCTTTAATACTGACTCTTACTGTGTATCCTCTTTAATACTGACTCTGACTGTGTGTCCTCTTTAATACTGGTGTGTCCTCTTTAATACTGACTCTTACTGTGTGTCTTCTTCATTAATACTGACTCTTACTGTGTGTCTTCTTTAATATTGACTCTTACGGTGTGTCTTCTTCTTTAATACTGACTCTTACTGTGTGTCCTCTTTAATACTGGTGTGTCCTCTTTAATACTGACTCTTACTGTGTGTCCTCTTCTTTAATACTGACTCGTACTGTGTGTCCTCTTTAATACTGACTCTTACTGTGTGTCCTCTTTAATACTGACTCTTACTGTGTGTCTTCTTTAATACTGACTCTTACTGTGTGTCCTCTTCTTTAATACTGACTTTTACTGTGTGTCTTGTTCATTAATACTGACTCTTACTGTGTGTCTTCTTTAATACTGCCTCTTACCGTGTGTCTTCTTTAATACTGACTCTTACTGTGTGTCTTCTTCTTTAATACTGACTCTTACTGTGTGTCCTCTTCTTTAATACTGACTCTTACTGTGTGTCCCCTTTAATACTGACTCTTACTGTGTGTCCTCTTCTTTAATACTCACTCTTACTGTGTGTCTTCTTTAATACTGACTCTTACTGTGTGTCTTCTTTAATACTGACTCTTACTGTGTGTCGTCTTCTTTAATACTGACTCTTACTGTGTGTCTTCTTTAATACTGACTCTTACTGTGTGTCCTCTTCTTTAATACTGACTCTTACTGTGTGTCTTCTTTATTTCTGACTCTTACTGTGTGTCTTCTTTAATACTGACTCTTACTGTGTGTCCTCTTTAATACTGACTCTTACTGTGTGTCTTCTTTATTTCTGACTCTTACTGTGTGTCCTCTTCTTTGATACTGACTCTTACTGTGTGTCTTCTTTAATACTGACTCTTACTGTGTGTCCTCTTTAATACTGACTCTTACTGTGTGTCGTCTTTAATACTGACTCTTACTGTGTGTCTTCTTTAATACTGACTCTTACTGTGTGTCCTCTTCTTTAATACTGACTCTTACTGTGTGTCCTCTTCTTTAATACTGACTCTTACTGTGTGTCCTCTTCTTTAATACTGACTCTTACTGTGTGTCTTCTTTAATACTGACTCTTACTGTGTGTCCTCTTCTTTAATACTGACTCTTACTGTGTGTCCTCTTCTTTAATACTGACTCTTACTGTGTGTCTTCTTTAATACTGACTCTTACTGTGTGTCCTCTTATTTAATACTGACTCTTACTGTGTGTCCTCTTTAATACTGACTCTTACTGTGTGTCCTTTTCTTTAATACTGACTCTTACTGTGTGTCTTTTTTAATACTGACTCTTACTGTGTGTCCTCTTCTTTAATACTGACTCTTACTGTGTGTCCTCTTCTTTAATACTGACTCTTACTGTGTGTCTTCTTTAATACTGACTCTTACTGTGTGTCCTCTTCTTTAATACTGACTCTTACTGTGTGTCCTCTTTAATACTGACTCTTACTGTGTGTCTTCTTCTTTAATACTGACTCTTACTGTGTGTCGTCTTTAATACTGACTCTTACTGTGTGTCCTCTTCTTTAATACTGAATCTTACTGTGCGTCTTCTTTAATTCTGACTCTTACTGTGTGTCCTCTTTAATACTGACTCTTACTGTGTGTCCTCTTTAATACTGACTCTTACTGTGTGTCGACTTTAATACTGACTCTTACTGTGTGTCTTCTTTAATACTGACTCTTACTGTGTGTCCTCTTCTTTAATACTGACTCTTACTGTGTTTCCTCTTTAATACTGACTCTTACTGTGTGTCCTCTTTAATACTGACTCTTACTGTGTGTCCTCTTTAATACTGGTGTCCTCTTTAATACTGACTCTTACTGTGTGTCTTCTTCATTAATACTGACTCTTACTGTGTGTCTTCTTTAATACTGACTCGTACTGTGTGTCCTCTTTAATACTGACTCTTACTGTGTGTCTTCTTCTTTAATACTGACTCTTACTGTGTGTCCTCTTTAATACTGACTCTTACTGTGTGTCTTCTTCTTTAATACTGACTCTTACGGTGTGTCTTCTTCTTTTATACTGACTCTTACTGTGTGTCTTCTTCTTTAATACTGACTCTTACTGTGTGTCTTCTTTAATACTGACTCTTACTCTGTGTCCTCTTCTTTAATCCTGACTCTTACTGTGTGTCCTCTTCTTTAATACTGACTCTTACTGTGTGTCTTCTTTAATACTGACTCTTACTGTTTGTCTTCTTTAATACTGACTCTTACTGTGTGTCCTCTTTAATACTGACTCTTACTGTGTGTCCTCTTTAATACTGACTCTTACTGTGTGTCCTCTTTAATACTGGTGTGTCCTCTTTAATACTGACTCTTACTGTGTGTCTTCTTCATTAATACTGACTCTTACTGTGTGTCTTCTTTAATACTGACTCGTACTGTGTGTCCTCTTTAATACTGACTCTTACTGTGTGTCTTCTTCTTTAATACTGACTCTTACGGTGTGTCTTCTTCTTTTATACTGACTCTTACTGTGTGTCTTCTTCTTTAATACTGACTCTTACTGTGTGTCCTCTTTAATACTGACTCTTACTGTGTGTCTTCTTCTTTAATACTGACTCTTCCGGTGTGTCTTCTTCTTTTATACTGACTCTTACTGTGTGTCTTCTTCTTTAATACTGACTCTTACTGTGTGTCTTCTTTAATACTGACTCTTACTGTGTGTCCTCTTCTTTAATACTGACTCTTACTGTGTGTCCTCTTCTTTAATACTGACTCTTACTGTGTGTCTTCTTTAATACTGACTCTTACTGTTTGTCTTCTTTAATACTGACTCTTACTGTGTGTCCTCTTCTTTAATACTGACTCTTACTGTGTGTCTTCTTTAATTCTGACTCTTACTCTGTGTCCTCTTTAATACTGACTCTTACTGTGTGTCTTCTTTATTTCTGACTCTTACTGTGTGTCCACTTTAATACTGACTCTTACTGTGTGTCCTCTTTAATACTGACTCTTACTGTGTGTCTTCTTTAATTCTGACTCTTACTGTGTGTCCTCTTCTTTGATACTGACTCTTACTGTGTGTCTTCTTTAATACTGACTCTTACTGTGTGTCCTCTTCTTTAATACTGACTCTTACTGTGTGTCCTCTTCTTTAATACTGACTCTTACTGTGTGTCTTCTTCTTTAATACTGACTCTTACTGTGTGTCTTCTTTAATACTGACTCTTACTGTGTGTCCTCTTCTTTAATACTGACTCTTACTGTGTGTCCTCTTTAATACTGACTCTTACTGTGTGTCCTTTTCTTTAATACTGACTCTTACTGTGTGTCTTTTTTAATACTGAATCTTACTGTGTGTCCTCTTCTTTAATACTGACTCTTACTGTGTGTCCTCTTCTTTAATACTCACTCTTACTGTGTGTCTTCTTTAATACTGACTCTTACTGTGTGTCCTCTTCTTTAATACTGACTCTTACTGTGTGTTCTCTTTAATACTGACTCTTACTGTGTGTCTTCTTCTTTAATACTGACTCTTACTTTGTGTCGTCTTTAATACTGACTCTTACTGTGTGTCCTCTTCTTTAATACTGAATCTTACTGTGCGTCTTCTTTAATTCTGACTCTTACTGTGTGTCCTCTTTAATACTGACTCTTACTGTGTGTCCTCTTTAATACTGACTCTTACTGTGTGTCGACTTTAATACTGACTCTTACTGTGTGTCTTCTTTAATACTGACTCTTACTGTGTGTCCTCTTCTTTAATACTGACTCTTACTGTGTTTCCTCTTTAATACTGACTCTTACTGTGTGTCCTCTTTAATACTGACTCTTACTGTGTGTCCTCTTTAATACTGGTGTCCTCTTTAATACTGACTCTTACTGTGTGTCTTCTTCATTAATACTGACTCTTACTGTGTGTCTTCTTTAATACTGACTCGTACTGTGTGTCCTCTTTAATACTGACTCTTTCGGTGTGTCTTCTTCTTTTATACTGACTCTTACTGTGTGTCTTCTTCTTTAATACTGACTCTTACTGTGTGTCTTCTTTAATACTGACTCTTACTGTGTGTCCTCTTCTTTAGTACTGACTCTTACTGTGTGTCCTCTTTAATACTGACTCTTACTGTGTGTCGACTTTAATACTGACTCTTACTGTGTGTCTTCTTTAATATTGACCCTTACTGTCTGTCCTCTTCTTTAATACTGACTCTTACTGTGTGTCGACTTTAATACTGACTCTTACTGTGTGTCTTCTTTAATATTGACCCTTACTGTCTGTCCTCTTCTTTAATACTGACTCTTACTGTGTGTCTTCTTTAATACTGACTCTTACTGTGTGTCCTCTTCTTTAATACTGACTCTTACTGTGTGTCCCCTTTAATACTGACTCTTACTGTGTATCCTCTTTAATACTGACTCTTACTGTGTGTCCTCTTTAATACTGGTGTGTCCTCTTTAATACTGACTCTTACTGTGTGTCTTCTTCTTTAATACTGACTCTTACTGTGTGTCTTCTTTAATACTGACTCTTACGGTGTGTCTTCTTCTTTAATACTGACTGTTACTGTGTGTCCTCTTTAATACTGGTGTGTCCCCTTCTTTAATACTGACTCTTACTGTGTGTCCTCTTCTTTAATACTGACTCTTACTGTGTGTCCTCTTCTTTAATACTGACTCTTACTGTGTGTCTTCTTTAATACTGACTCTTACTGTGTGTCCTCTTCTTTAATACTGACTCTTACTGTGTGTCCTCTTTAATACTGACTCTTACTGTGTGTCTTCTTCTTTAATACTGACTCTTACTGTGTGTCTTCTTTAATACTGACTCTTACTGTGTGTCCTCTTCTTTAATACTGACTCTTACTGTGTGTCTTCTTTAATACTGGTGTGTCCTCTTTAATACTGACTCTTACTGTGTGTCTTCTTTAATACTGACTCTTACTGTGTGTCTTCTTTAATTCTGACTCTTACTGTGTGTCCTCTTTAATACTGACTCTGTGTGTCCTCTTTAATACTGACTCTTACTGTGTGTCCTCTTCTTTAGTACTGACTCTTACTGTGTGTCGTCTTTAATACTGACTCTTACTGTGTGTCCTCTTCTTTAGTACTGACTCTTACTGTGTGTCCTATTTAATACTGACTCTTACTGTGTGTCGACTTTAATACTGACTCTTACTGTGTGTCTTCTTTAATATTGACCCTTACTGTCTGTCCTCTTCTTTAATACTGACTCTTACTGTGTGTCTTCTTTAATACTGACTCTTACTGTGTGTCCTCTTCTTTAATACTGACTCTTACTGTGTGTCCCCTTTAATACTGACTCTTACTGTGTATCCTCTTTAATACTGACTCTTACTGTGTGTCCTCTTTAATACTGGTGTGTCCTCTTTAATACTGACTCTTACTGTGTGTCTTCTTCTTTAATACTGACTCTTACTGTGTGTCTTCTTTAATACTGACTCTTACGGTGTGTCTTCTTCTTTAATACTGACTCTTACTGTGTGTCCTCTTTAATACTGGTGTGTCCCCTTCTTTAATACTGACTCTTACTGTGTGTCCTCTTCTTTAATACTGACTCTTACTGTGTGTCCTCTTCTTTAATACTGACTCTTACTGTGTGTCTTCTTTAATACTGACTCTTACTGTGTGTCCTCTTCTTTAATACTGACTCTTACTGTGTGTCCTCTTTAATACTGACTCTTACTGTGTGTCTTCTTCTTTAATACTGACTCTTACTGTGTGTCTTCTTTAATACTGACTCTTACTGTGTGTCCTCTTATTTAATACTGACTCTTACTGTGTGTCCTCTTTAATACTGACTCTTACTGTGTGTCCTTTTCTTTAATACTGACTCTTACTGTGTGTCTTTTTTAATACTGACTCTTACTGTGTGTCCTCTTCTTTAATACTGACTCTTACTGTGTGTCCTCTTCTTTAATACTGACTCTTACTGTGTGTCTTCTTTAATACTGACTCTTACTGTGTGTCCTCTTCTTTAATACTGACTCTTACTGTGTGTCCTCTTTAATACTGACTCTTACTGTGTGTCTTCTTCTTTAATACTGACTCTTACTGTGTGTCGTCTTTAATACTGACTCTTACTGTGTGTCCTCTTCTTTAATACTGAATCTTACTGTGCGTCTTCTTTAATTCTGACTCTTACTGTGTGTCCTCTTTAATACTGACTCTTACTGTGTGTCCTCTTTAATACTGACTCTTACTGTGTGTCGACTTTAATACTGACTCTTACTGTGTGTCTTCTTTAATACTGACTCTTACTGTGTGTCCTCTTCTTTAATACTGACTCTTACTGTGTTTCCTCTTTAATACTGACTCTTACTGTGTGTCCTCTTTAATACTGACTCTTACTGTGTGTCCTCTTTAATACTGGTGTCCTCTTTAATACTGACTCTTACTGTGTGTCTTCTTCATTAATACTGACTCTTACTGTGTGTCTTCTTTAATACTGACTCGTACTGTGTGTCCTCTTTAATACTGACTCTTACTGTGTGTCTTCTTCTTTAATACTGACTCTTACTGTGTGTCCTCTTTAATACTGACTCTTACTGTGTGTCTTCTTCTTTAATACTGACTCTTACGGTGTGTCTTCTTCTTTTATACTGACTCTTACTGTGTGTCTTCTTCTTTAATACTGACTCTTACTGTGTGTCTTCTTTAATACTGACTCTTACTCTGTGTCCTCTTCTTTAATCCTGACTCTTACTGTGTGTCCTCTTCTTTAATACTGACTCTTACTGTGTGTCTTCTTTAATACTGACTCTTACTGTTTGTCTTCTTTAATACTGACTCTTACTGTGTGTCCTCTTTAATACTGACTCTTACTGTGTGTCCTCTTTAATACTGACTCTTACTGTGTGTCCTCTTTAATACTGGTGTGTCCTCTTTAATACTGACTCTTACTGTGTGTCTTCTTCATTAATACTGACTCTTACTGTGTGTCTTCTTTAATACTGACTCGTACTGTGTGTCCTCTTTAATACTGACTCTTACTGTGTGTCTTCTTCTTTAATACTGACTCTTACGGTGTGTCTTCTTCTTTTATACTGACTCTTACTGTGTGTCTTCTTCTTTAATACTGACTCTTACTGTGTGTCCTCTTTAATACTGACTCTTACTGTGTGTCTTCTTCTTTAATACTGACTCTTCCGGTGTGTCTTCTTCTTTTATACTGACTCTTACTGTGTGTCTTCTTCTTTAATACTGACTCTTACTGTGTGTCTTCTTTAATACTGACTCTTACTGTGTGTCCTCTTCTTTAATACTGACTCTTACTGTGTGTCCTCTTCTTTAATACTGACTCTTACTGTGTGTCTTCTTTAATACTGACTCTTACTGTTTGTCTTCTTTAATACTGACTCTTACTGTGTGTCCTCTTCTTTAATACTGACTCTTACTGTGTGTCTTCTTTAATTCTGACTCTTACTCTGTGTCCTCTTTAATACTGACTCTTACTGTGTGTCTTCTTTATTTCTGACTCTTACTGTGTGTCCACTTTAATACTGACTCTTACTGTGTGTCCTCTTTAATACTGACTCTTACTGTGTGTCTTCTTTAATTCTGACTCTTACTGTGTGTCCTCTTCTTTGATACTGACTCTTACTGTGTGTCGTCTTTAATACTGACTCTTACTGTGTGTCCTCTTCTTTAATACTGAATCTTACTGTGCGTCTTCTTTAATTCTGACTCTTACTGTGTGTCCTCTTTAATACTGACTCTTACTGTGTGTCCTCTTTAATACTGACTCTTACTGTGTGTCGACTTTAATACTGACTCTTACTGTGTGTCTTCTTTAATACTGACTCTTACTGTGTGTCCTCTTCTTTAATACTGACTCTTACTGTGTTTCCTCTTTAATACTGACTCTTACTGTGTGTCCTCTTTAATACTGACTCTTACTGTGTGTCCTCTTTAATACTGGTGTCCTCTTTAATACTGACTCTTACTGTGTGTCTTCTTCATTAATACTGACTCTTACTGTGTGTCTTCTTTAATACTGACTCGTACTGTGTGTCCTCTTTAATACTGACTCTTTCGGTGTGTCTTCTTCTTTTATACTGACTCTTACTGTGTGTCTTCTTCTTTAATACTGACTCTTACTGTGTGTCTTCTTTAATACTGACTCTTACTGTGTGTCCTCTTCTTTAGTACTGACTCTTACTGTGTGTCCTCTTTAATACTGACTCTTACTGTGTGTCGACTTTAATACTGACTCTTACTGTGTGTCTTCTTTAATATTGACCCTTACTGTCTGTCCTCTTCTTTAATACTGACTCTTACTGTGTGTCTTCTTTAATACTGACTCTTACTGTGTGTCCTCTTCTTTAATACTGACTCTTACTGTGTGTCCCCTTTAATACTGACTCTTACTGTGTATCCTCTTTAATACTGACTCTTACTGTGTGTCCTCTTTAATACTGGTGTGTCCTCTTTAATACTGACTCTTACTGTGTGTCTTCTTCTTTAATACTGACTCTTACTGTGTGTCTTCTTTAATACTGACTCTTACGGTGTGTCTTCTTCTTTAATACTGACTCTTACTGTGTGTCCTCTTTAATACTGGTGTGTCCCCTTCTTTAATACTGACTCTTACTGTGTGTCCTCTTCTTTAATACTGACTCTTACTGTGTGTCCTCTTCTTTAATACTGACTCTTACTGTGTGTCTTCTTTAATACTGACTCTTACTGTGTGTCCTCTTCTTTAATACTGACTCTTACTGTGTGTCCTCTTTAATACTGACTCTTACTGTGTGTCTTCTTCTTTAATACTGACTCTTACTGTGTGTCTTCTTTAATACTGACTCTTACTGTGTGTCCTCTTCTTTAATACTGACTCTTACTGTGTGTCTTCTTTAATACTGGTGTGTCCTCTTTAATACTGACTCTTACTGTGTGTCTTCTTTAATACTGACTCTTACTGTGTGTCTTCTTTAATTCTGACTCTTACTGTGTGTCCTCTTTAATACTGACTCTGTGTGTCCTCTTTAATACTGACTCTTACTGTGTGTCCTCTTCTTTAGTACTGACTCTTACTGTGTGTCGTCTTTAATACTGACTCTTACTGTGTGTCCTCTTCTTTAGTACTGACTCTTACTGTGTGTCCTCTTTAATACTGACTCTTACTGTGTGTCGACTTTAATACTGACTCTTACTGTGTGTCTTCTTTAATATTGACCCTTACTGTCTGTCCTCTTCTTTAATACTGACTCTTACTGTGTGTCTTCTTTAATACTGACTCTTACTGTGTGTCCTCTTCTTTAATACTGACTCTTACTGTGTGTCCCCTTTAATACTGACTCTTACTGTGTATCCTCTTTAATACTGACTCTTACTGTGTGTCCTCTTTAATACTGGTGTGTCCTCTTTAATACTGACTCTTACTGTGTGTCTTCTTCTTTAATACTGACTCTTACTGTGTGTCTTCTTTAATACTGACTCTTACGGTGTGTCTTCTTCTTTAATACTGACTCTTACTGTGTGTCCTCTTTAATACTGGTGTGTCCCCTTCTTTAATACTGACTCTTACTGTGTGTCCTCTTCTTTAATACTGACTCTTACTGTGTGTCCTCTTCTTTAATACTGACTCTTACTGTGTGTCTTCTTTAATACTGACTCTTACTGTGTGTCCTCTTCTTTAATACTGACTCTTACTGTGTGTCCTCTTTAATACTGACTCTTACTGTGTGTCTTCTTCTTTAATACTGACTCTTACTGTGTGTCTTCTTTAATACTGACTCTTACTGTGTGTCCTCTTCTTTAATACTGACTCTTACTGTGTGTCTTCTTTAATACTGGTGTGTCCTCTTTAATACTGACTCTTACTGTGTGTCTTCTTTAATACTGACTCTTACTGTGTGTCTTCTTTAATTCTGACTGTTACTGTGTGTCCTCTTTAATACTGACTCTGTGTGTCCTCTTTAATACTGACTCTTACTGTGTGTCCTCTTCTTTAGTACTGACTCTTACTGTGTGTCGTCTTTAATACTGACTCTTACTGTGTGTCTTCTTCTTTAATACTGACTCTTACTGTGCGTCTTGTTCTTTAATACTGACTCTTACTGTGTGTCTTTTTTAATACTGACTCTTACTGTGCGTCTTGTTCTTTAATACTGACTCTTACTGTGTGTCTTTTTTAATACTGACTCTTACTGTGTGTCTTCTTTAATACTGACTCTTACTGTTTGTCTTCTTTAATACTGACTCTTACTGTGTGTCCTCTTCTTTAATACTGACTCTTACTGTGTGTCTTCTTTAATTGTGACTCTTACTGTGTGTCTTCTTCTTTAATACTGACTCTTACTGTGTGTCTTCTTTAATACTGACTCTTACTGTGTGTCCTCTTCTTTAATACTGACTCTTACTGTGTGTCCTCTTTAATACTGACTCTTACTGTGTGTCCTCTTCTTTAATACTGACTCTTACTGTGCGTTTTGTTCTTTAATACTGACTCTTACTGTGTGTCTTTTTTAATACTGACTCTTACTGTGTGTCTTCTTTAATACTGACTCTTACTGTTTGTCTTCTTTAATACTGACTCTTACTGTGTGTCCTCTTCTTTAATACTGACTCTTACTGTGTGTCTTCTTTAATTCTGACTCTTACTGTGTGTCCTCTTTAATACTGACTCTTACTGTGTGTCCTCTTCTTAAATACTGACTCTTTCTGTGTGTCCTCTTTAATACTGACTCTTACTGTGTGTCCTCTTTAATACTGACTCTTACTGTGTGTCTTCTTTAATACTGACTCTTACTGTGTGTCCTCTTCTTTAATACTGACTCTTACTGTGTGTCTTGTTCTTTAATACTGACTCTTACTGTGTGTCTTCTTTAATACTGCCTCTTACCGTGTGTCTTCTTTAATACTGACTCTTACTGTGTGTCTTATTCTTTAATACTGACTCTTACTGTGTGTCTTCTTCTTTAATACTGACTCTTACTGTGTGTCCTCTTTAATACTGACTCTTACTGTGTGTCCTCTTCTTTAATACTCACTCTTACTGTGTGTCTTCTTTAATACTGACTCTTACTGTGTGTCTTCTTTAATACTGACTCTTACTGTGTGTCTTCTTCTTTAACACTGACTCTTACTGTGTGTCTTCTTTAATACTGACTCTTACTGTGTGTCCTCTTTAATACTGACTCTTACTGTGTGTCGTCTTTAATACTGACTCTTACTGTGTGTCTTCTTTAATACTGACTCTTACTGTGTGTCCTCTTCTTTAATACTGACTCTTACTGTGTGTCCTCTTCTTTAATACTGACTCTTACTGTGTGTCCTCTTCTTTAATACTGACTCTTACTGTGTGTCCTCTTTAATACTGACTCTTACTGTGTGTCCTCTTTAATACTGAATATTACTGTGTGTCTTCTTTAATACTGACTCTTACTGTGTGTCCTCTTCTTTAATACTGACTCTTACTGTGTGTCTTGTTCTTTAATACTGACTCTTACTGTGTGTTTTCTTTAATACTGCCTCTTACCGTGTGTCTTCTTTAATTCTGACTCTTACTGTGTGTCTTATTCTTTAATACTGACTCTTACTGTGTGTCTTCTTCTTTAATACTGACTCTTACTGTGTGTCCTCTTTAATACTGACTCTTACTGTGTGTCCTCTTCTTTAATACTCACTCTTACTGTGTGTCTTCTTTAATACTGACTCTTACTGTGTGTCTTCTTTAATACTGACTCTTACTGTGTGTCTTCTTCTTTAACACTGACTCTTACTGTGTGTCTTCTTTAATACTGACTCTTACTGTGTGTCCTCTTTAATACTGACTCTTACTGTGTGTCGTCTTTAATACTGACTCTTACTGTGTGTCTTCTTTAATACTGACTCTTACTGTGTGTCCTCTTCTTTAATACTGACTCTTACTGTGTGTCCTCTTCTTTAATACTGACTCTTACTGTGTGTCCTCTTCTTTAATACTGACTCTTACTGTGTGTCTTCTTTAATACTGACTCTTACTGTGTGTCCTCTTCTTTAATACTTACTCTTACTGTGTGTCCTCTTTAATACTGACTCTTACTGTGTGTCTTCTTCTTTAATACTGACTCTTACTGTGTGTCTTCTTTAATACTGACTCTTACTGTGTGTCCTCTTCTTTAATACTGACTCTTACTGTGTGTCTTCTTTAATACTGTCTCTTACTGTGTGTCCTCTTTAATACTGACTCTTACTGTGTGTCCTCTTTAATACTGGTGTGTCCTCTTTAATACTGACTCTTACTGTGTGTCTTCTTTAATACTGACTCTTACTGTGTGTCTTCTTTAATTCTGACTGTTACTGTGTGTCCTCTTTAATACTGACTCTTACTGTGTGTCTTCTTTAATACTGACTCTGTGTGTCCTCTTTAATACTGACTCTTACTGTGTGTCCTCTTCTTTAGTACTGACTCTTACTGTGTGTCGTCTTTAATACTGACTCTTACTGTGTGTCTTCTTCTTTAATACTGACTCTTACTGTGCGTCTTGTTCTTTAATACTGACTCTTACTGTGTGTCTTTTTTAATACTGACTCTTACTGTGTGTCTTCTTTAATACTGACTCTTACTGTTTGTCTTCTTTAATACTGACTCTTACTGTGTGTCCTCTTCTTTAATACTGACTCTTACTGTGTGTCTTCTTTAATTCTGACTCTTACTGTGTGTCCTCTTCTTTAATACTGACTCTTACTGTGTGTCTTCTTTAATACTGACTCTTACTGTGTGTCCTCTTCTTTAATACTGACTCTTACTGTGTGTCCTCTTTAATACTGACTCTTACTGTGTGTCCTCTTCTTTAATACTGACTCTTACTGTGCGTCTTACTCTTTAATACTGACTCTTACTGTGTGTCTTTTTTAATACTGACTCTTACTGTGTGTCTTCTTTAATACTGACTCTTACTGTTTGTCTTCTTTAATACTGACTCTTACTGTGTGTCCTCTTCTTTAATACTGACTCTTACTGTGTGTCTTCTTTAATTCTGACTCTTACTGTGTGTCCTCTTTAATACTGACTCTTACTGTGTGTCCTCTTCTTTAATACTGACTCTTACTGTGTGTCCTCTTTAATACTGACTCTTATTGTGTGTCCTCTTTAATACTGACTCTTACTGTGTGTCTTCTTTAATACTGACTCTTACTGTGTGTCCTCTTCTTTAATACTGACTCTTACTGTGTGTCTTGTTCTTTAATACTGACTCTTACTGTGTGTCTTCTTTAATACTGCCTCTTACCGTGTGTCTTCTTTAATTCTGACTCTTACTGTGTGTCTTATTCTTTAATACTGACTCTTACTGTGTGTCTTCTTCTTTAATACTGACTCTTACTGTGTGTCCTCTTTAATACTGACTCTTACTGTGTGTCCTCTTCTTTAATACTCACTCTTACTGTGTGTCTTCTTTAATACTGACTCTTACTGTGTGTCTTCTTTAATACTAACTCTTACTGTGTGTCTTCTTCTTTAACACTGACTCTTACTGTGTGTCTTCTTTAATACTGACTCTTACTGTGTGTCCTCTTTAATACTGACTCTTACTGTGTGTCGTCTTTAATACTGACTCTTACTGTGTGTCTTCTTTAATACTGACTCTTACTGTGTGTCGTCTTTAATACTGACTCTTACTGTGTGTCCTCTTCTTTAATACTCACTCTTACTGTGTGTCTTCTTTAATACTGACTCTTACTGTGTGTCTTCTTTAATACTGACTCTTACTGTGTGTCTTCTTCTTTAACACTGACTCTTACTGTGTGTCTTCTTTAATACTGACTCTTACTGTGTGTCCTCTTTAATACTGACTCTTACTGTGTGTCGTCTTTAATACTGACTCTTACTGTGTGTCTTCTTTAATACTGACTCTTACTGTGTGTCCTCTTCTTTAATACTGACTCTTACTGTGTGTCCTCTTCTTTAATACTGACTCTTACTGTGTGTCCTCTTCTTTAATACTGACTCTTACTGTGTGTCCTCTTTAATACTGACTCTTACTGTGTGTCCTCTTTAATACTGAATCTTACTGTGTGTCTTCTTTAATACTGACTCTTACTGTGTGTCCTCTTCTTTAATACTGACTCTTACTGTGTGTCTTGTTCTTTAATACTGACTCTTACCGTGTGTCTTCTTTAATTCTGACTCTTACTGTGTGTCTTATTCTTTAATACTGACTCTTACTGTGTGTCTTCTTCTTTAATACTGACTCTTACTGTGTGTCCTCTTTAATACTGACTCTTACTGTGTGTCCTCTTCTTTAATACTCACTCTTACTGTGTGTCTTCTTTAATACTGACTCTTACTGTGTGTCTTCTTTAATACTGACTCTTACTGTGTGTCTTCTTCTTTAACACTGACTCTTACTGTGTGTCTTCTTTAATACTGACTCTTACTGTGTGTCCTCTTTAATACTGACTCTTACTGTGTGTCGTCTTTAATACTGACTCTTACTGTGTGTCTTCTTTAATACTGACTCTTACTGTGTGTCCTCTTCTTTAATACTGACTCTTACTGTGTGTCCTCTTCTTTAATACTGACTCTTACTGTGTGTCCTCTTCTTTAATACTGACTCTTACTGTGTGTCTTCTTTAATACTGACTCTTACTGTGTGTCCTCTTCTTTAATACTGACTCTTACTGTGTGTCCTCTTTAATACTGACTCTTACTGTGTGTCTTCTTCTTTAATACTGACTCTTACTGTGTGTCTTCTTTAATACTGACTCTTACTGTGTGTCCTCTTCTTTAATACTGACTCTTACTGTGTGTCTTCTTTAATACTGTCTCTTACTGTGTGTCCTCTTTAATACTGACTCTTACTGTGTGTCCTCTTTAATACTGGTGTGTCCTCTTTAATACTGACTCTTACTGTGTGTCTTCTTTAATACTGACTCTTACTGTGTGTCTTCTTTAATTCTGACTCTTACTGTGTGTCCTCTTTAATACTGACTCTTACTGTGTGTCTTCTTTAATACTGACTCTGTGTGTCCTCTTTAATACTGACTCTTACTGTGTGTCCTCTTCTTTAGTACTGACTCTTACTGTGTGTCCTCTTTAATACTGACTCTTACTGTGTGTCTTCTTCTTTAATACTGACTCTTACTGTGCGTCTTGTTCTTTAATACTGACTCTTACTGTGTGTCTTTTTTAATACTGACTCTTACTGTGTGTCTTCTTTAATACTGACTCTTACTGTTTGTCTTCTTTAATACTGACTCTTACTGTGTGTCCTCTTCTTTAATACTGACTCTTACTGTGTGTCTTCTTTAATTCTGACTCTTACTGTGTGTCCTCTTCTTTAATACTGACTCTTACTGTGTGTCTTCTTTAATACTGACTCTTACTGTGTGTCCTCTTCTTTAATACTGACTCTTACTGTGTGTCTTCTTTAATACTGCCTCTTACCGTGTGTCTTCTTTAATTCTGACTCTTACTGTGTGTCTTATTCTTTAATACTGACTCTTACTGTGTGTCTTCTTCTTTAATACTGACTCTTACTGTGTGTCCTCTTTAATACTGACTCTTACTGTGTGTCCTCTTCTTTAATACTCACTCTTACTGTGTGTCTTCTTTAATACTGACTCTTACTGTGTGTCTTCTTTAATACTAACTCTTACTGTGTGTCTTCTTCTTTAACACTGACTCTTACTGTGTGTCTTCTTTAATACTGACTCTTACTGTGTGTCCTCTTTAATACTGACTCTTACTGTGTGTCGTCTTTAACACTGACTCTTACTGTGTGTCTTCTTTAATACTGACTCTTACTGTGTGTCCTCTTCTTTAATACTGACTCTTACTGTGTGTCCTCTTCTTTAATACTGACTCTTACTGTGTGTCTTCTTCTTTAACACTGACTCTTACTGTGTGTCTTCTTTAATACTGACTGTTACTGTGTGTCCTCTTTAATACTGACTCTTACTGTGTGTCGTCTTTAATACTGACTCTTACTGTGTGTCTTCTTTAATACTGACTCTTACTGTGTGTCCTCTTCTTTAATACTGACTCTTACTGTGTGTCTTCTTTAATACTGTCTCTTACTGTGTGTCCTCTTTAATAATGACTCTTACTGTGTGTCCTCTTTAATACTGGTGTGTCCTCTTTAATACTGACTCTTACTGTGTGTCTTCTTTAATACTGACTCTTACTGTGTGTCTTCTTTAATTCTGACTGTTACTGTGTGTCCTCTTTAATACTGACTCTTACTGTGTGTCTTCTTTAATACTGACTCTGTGTGTCCTCTTTAATATTGACTCTTACTGTGTGTCCTCTTCTTTAATACTGACTCTTACTGTGTGTCGTCTTTAATTCTGACTCTTACTGTGTGTCTTCTTTAATACTGACTCTTACTGTGTGTCTTCTTTAATACTGACTCTTACTGTGTGTCTTCTTTAATACTGACTCTTACTGTGTGTCCTCTTTAATACTGACCCTTACTGTGTGTCCTCTTCTTTAATACTGACTCTTACTGTGTGTCTTCTTTAATACTGACTCTTACTGTGTGTCCTCTTCTTTAGTACTGACTCTTACTGTGTGTCGTCTTTAATACTGACTCTTACTGTGTGTCTTCTTCTTTAATACTGACTCTTACTGTGTGTCTTCTTTAATACTGACTCTTACTGTGTGTCCTCTTCTTTAATACTGACTCTTACTGTGTGTCCTCTTCTTTAATACTGACTCTTACTGTGTGTCGTCTTTAATACTGACTCTTACTGTGTGTCTTCTTTAATACTGACTCTTACTGTGTGTCTTATTATTTAATACTGACTCTTCCTGTGTTTCCTCTTCTTTAATACTGACTCTTACTGTGTGTCTTCTTTAATACTGACTCTTACTGTGTGTCCTCTTTAATACTGACTCTTACGGTGTGTCCTCTTTAATACTGACTCTTACTGTGTGTCTTCTTTAATACTGACTCATACTGTGTGTCCTCTTCTTTAATACTGACTCTTACTGTGTGTCTTGTTTTTTAATACTGACTCTTACTGTGTGTATTCCTTAATACTGCCTCTTACCGTGTGTCTTCTTTAATACTGACTCTTACTGTGTGTCTTGTTCTTTAATACTGACTCTTACTGTGTGTCTTCTTTAATACTGCCTCTTACCGTGTGTCTTCTTTAATACTGACTCTTACTGTGTGTCTTCTTCTTTAATACTGACTCTTACTGTGTCTCTTATTCTTTAATACTGACTCTTACTGTGTGTCTTCTTCTTTGATACTGACTCTTACTGTGTGCCCTCTTTAATACTGACCCTTACTGTGTGTCCTCTTCTTTAATACTGACTCTTACTGTGTGTCCTCTTCTTTAATACTCACTCTTACTGTGTGTCTTCTTTAATACTGACTCTTACTGTGTGTCTTCTTTAATACTAACTCTTACTGTGTGTCTTCTTCTTTAACACTGACTCTTACTGTGTGTCTTCTTTAATACTGACTCTTACTGTGTGTCCTCTTTAATACTGACTCTTACTGTGTGTCGTCTTTAACACTGACTCTTACTGTGTGTCTTCTTTAATACTGACTCTTACTGTGTGTCCTCTTCTTTAATACTGACTCTTACTGTGTGTCCTCTTCTTTAATACTGACTCTTACTGTGTGTCTTCTTCTTTAACACTGACTCTTACTGTGTGTCCTCTTTAATACTGACTCTTACTGTGTGTCCTCTTCTTTAATACTCACTCTTACTGTGTGTCTTCTTTAATACTGACTCTTACTGTGTGTCTTCTTTAATACTAACTCTTACTGTGTGTCTTCTTCTTTAATACTGACTCTTACTGTGTGTCTTCTTTAATACTGACTCTTACTGTGTGTCCTCTTTAATACTGACTCTTACTGTGTGTCGTCTTTAACACTGACTCTTACTGTGTGTCTTCTTTAATACTGACTCTTACTGTGTGTCCTCTTCTTTAATACTGACTCTTACTGTGTGTCCTCTTCTTTAATACTGACTCTTACTGTGTGTCTTCTTCTTTAACACTGACTCTTACTGTGTGTCTTCTTTAATACTGACTGTTACTGTGTGTCCTCTTTAATACTGACTCTTACTGTGTGTCGTCTTTAATACTGACTCTTACTGTGTGTCTTCTTTAATACTGACTCTTACTGTGTGTCCTCTTCTTTAATACTGACTCTTACTGTGTGTCTTCTTTAATACTGTCTCTTACTGTGTGTCCTCTTTAATAATGACTCTTACTGTGTGTCCTCTTTAATACTGGTGTGTCCTCTTTAATACTGACTCTTACTGTGTGTCTTCTTTAATACTGACTCTTACTGTGTGTCTTCTTTAATTCTGACTGTTACTGTGTGTCCTCTTTAATACTGACTCTTACTGTGTGTCTTCTTTAATACTGACTCTGTGTGTCCTCTTTAATATTGACTCTTACTGTGTGTCCTCTTCTTTAATACTGACTCTTACTGTGTGTCGTCTTTAATTCTGACTCTTACTGTGTGTCTTCTTTAATACTGACTCTTACTGTGTGTCTTCTTTAATACTGACTCTTACTGTGTGTCTTCTTTAATACTGACTCTTACTGTGTGTCCTCTTTAATACTGACCCTTACTGTGTGTCCTCTTCTTTAATACTGACTCTTACTGTGTGTCTTCTTTAATACTGACTCTTACTGTGTGTCCTCTTCTTTAGTACTGACTCTTACTGTGTGTCGTCTTTAATACTGACTCTTACTGTGTGTCTTCTTCTTTAATACTGACTCTTACTGTGTGTCTTCTTTAATACTGACTCTTACTGTGTGTCCTCTTCTTTAATACTGACTCTTACTGTGTGTCCTCTTCTTTAATACTGACTCTTACTGTGTGTCGTCTTTAATACTGACTCTTACTGTGTGTCTTCTTTAATACTGACTCTTACTGTGTGTCTTATTATTTAATACTGACTCTTCCTGTGTTTCCTCTTCTTTAATACTGACTCTTACTGTGTGTCTTCTTTAATACTGACTCTTACTGTGTGTCCTCTTTAATACTGACTCTTACGGTGTGTCCTCTTTAATACTGACTCTTACTGTGTGTCTTCTTTAATACTGACTCATACTGTGTGTCCTCTTCTTTAATACTGACTCTTACTGTGTGTCTTGTTTTTTAATACTGACTCTTACTGTGTGTATTCCTTAATACTGCCTCTTACCGTGTGTCTTCTTTAATACTGACTCTTACTGTGTGTCTTGTTCTTTAATACTGACTCTTACTGTGTGTCTTCTTTAATACTGCCTCTTACCGTGTGTCTTCTTTAATACTGACTCTTACTGTGTGTCTTCTTCTTTAATACTGACTCTTACTGTGTCTCTTATTCTTTAATACTGACTCTTACTGTGTGTCTTCTTCTTTGATACTGACTCTTACTGTGTGCCCTCTTTAATACTGACCCTTACTGTGTGTCCTCTTCTTTAATACTGACTCTTACTGTGTGTCCTCTTCTTTAATACTGACTCTTACTGTGTCGTCTTTAATACTGACTCTTACTGTATGTCTTCTTCTTTAATACTGACCCTTACTGTGTGTCCTCTTTAATACTGACTCTTACTGTGTGTCCTCTTCTTTAATACTCACTCTTACTGTGTGTTTTCTTTAATACTGACTCTTACTGTGTGTCTTCTTTAATACTGACTCTTACTGTGTGTCCTCTTCTTTAATACTGACTCTTACTGTGTGTCTTCTTTATTTCTGACTCTTACTGTGTGTCCTCTTTAATACTGACTCTTACTGTGTGTCCTCTTTAATACTGACTCTTACTGTGTGTCTTCTTTAATACTGACTCTTACTGTGTGTACTCTTTAATACTGACTCTTACTGTGTGTCGTCTTTAATACTGACTCTTACTGTGTGTCTTCTTTAATACTGACTCTTACTGTGTGTCTTATTATTTAATACTGACTCTTACTGTGTGTCCTCTTCTTTAATACTGACTCTTACTGTGTGTCCTCTTCTTTAATACTGACTCTTACTGTGTGTCCTCTTCTTTAATACTGACTCTTACTGTGTGTCTTATTATTTAATACTGACTCTTCCTGTGTGTCCTCTTCTTTAATACTGACTCTTACTGTGTGTCTTCTTTAATACTGACTCTTACTGTGTGTCCTCTTTAATACTGACTCTTACTGTGTGTCCTCTTTAATACTGACTCTTACTGTGTGTCTTCTTTAATACTGACTCATACTGTGTGTCCTCTTCTTTAATACTGACTCTTACTGTGTGTCTTGTTTTTTAATACTGACTCTTACTGTGTGTCTTCCTTAATACTGCCTCTTACCGTGTGTCTTCTTTAATATTGACTCTTACTGTGTGTCTTGTTCTTTAATACTGACTCTTACTGTGTGTCTTCTTTAATACTGCCTCTTACCGTGTGTCTTCTTTAATACTGACTCTTACTGTGTGTCTTCTTCTTTAATACTGACTCTTACTGTGTCTCTTATTCTTTAATACTGACTCTTACTGTGTGTCTTCTTCTTTGATACTGACTCTTACTGTGTGCCCTCTTTAATACTGACCCTTACTGTGTGTCCTCTTCTTTAATACTGACTCTTACTGTGTGTCCTCTTCTTTAATACTGACTCTTACTGTGTCGTCTTTAATACTGACTCTTACTGTATGTCTTCTTCTTTAATACTGACTCTTACTGTGTGTCCTCTTTAATACTGACTCTTACTGTGTGTCCTCTTCTTTAATACTCACTCTTACTGTGTGTTTTCTTTAATACTGACTCTTACTGTGTGTCTTCTTTAATACTGACTCTTACTGTGTGTCCTCTTCTTTAATACTGACTCTTACTGTGTGTCTTCTTTATTTCTGACTCTTACTGTGTGTCCTCTTTAATACTGACTCTTACTGTGTGTCCTCTTTAATACTGACTCTTACTGTGTGTCTTCTTTAATACTGACTCTTACTGTGTGTACTCTTTAATACTGACTCTTACTGTGTGTCGTCTTTAATACTGACTCTTACTGTGTGTCTTCTTTAATACTGACTCTTACTGTGTGTCTTATTATTTAATACTGACTCTTACTGTGTGTCCTCTTCTTTAATACTGACTCTTACTGTGTGTCCTCTTCTTTAATACTGACTCTTACTGTGTGTCCTCTTCTTTAATACTGACTCTTACTGTGTGTCCTCTTCTTTAATACTGACTCTTACTGTGTGTCCTCTTCTTTAATACTGACTCTTACTCTGTGTCCTCTTTAATACTGACTCTTACTGTGTGTCTTCTTCTTTAATACTGACTCTTACGGTGTGTCTTCTTTAATACTGACTCTTACTGTGTGTCTTATTCTTTAATACTGACTCTTACTGTGTGTCCTCTTCTTTAATACTGACTCTTACTGTGTGTCCTCTTCTTTAATTCTGACTCTTACTGTGTGTCCTCTTTAATACTGACTCTTACTGTGTGTCCTCTTCTTTAATACTGACTCTTACTGTGTGTCCTCTTCTTTAATTCTGACTCTTACTGTGTGTCCTCTTCTTTAACACTGACTCTTACTGTGTGTCCTCTTCTTTAATACTGACTCTTACTGTGTGTCCTTTTCTTTAATTCTGACTCTTACTGTGTGTCTTCTTTAATACTGACCCTTACTGTGTGTCTTCTTTGTAAGGATAATACACAGTTTAAAGTAATAATAATAATAATAATGCATTTTATTTTGGGCGCCTTTATGTCACTCGAGGTCTCCTTATAGAGAAAGAAAACAGTGAATAAAAACAAGAACACAGTCAACTACATAAAAACAAAATCAGCAGTAGAAAGAAGGGCGTGGTCAGAGAGAGTAAGCTATTCTAGAAAGGTGTGTTTTGAAGGTGGGGAGAGAGTTCCAGAGACGGGGGGCTGAAGACTGAAGGCTTGAGCCCCCACTGATGATAGGCGGAAGAGGAGGTGTAGTGAGGAGCATGGAGGAGCCCGAATGGAGTGTCCAGGAGGGTGTGTAGGTGTGCAGGAGATCAGAAAGGTACGGTGTTGCGAGGTTATTGAGAGCCTTGAAAGTCAGAAGGAGAATTTATAAATCAATAGTATATTTATATGGAGGAGGTGTGGCCTAATAGCAGTTTGTTTTGGTTTCATGCTGGTGCTCAAGGGCGCCATCTACTGGATCAGAAAGTTGAACATTCTTCATTTAAATTTTTCCTTTCATAAATAGAAATATTTGAACAAACACTTCATAAATGCCTTATTCCTTTATATCCTGTTCCTGTGTCTGCATGTCCATATTTTCACTTTATGATGTGACCACATTCATTAGTTGTTTTATTAATTTATAAACTTGTTCATACAAACAGTTTGAGTTCAGTAGTTCCTGCTTCGATGGCCCCTCATGAGACCCTCACATGCTCATGTTCTGCAGTTTTACTCGTCTTTACGTCATGTTTAATGTAATGAAAGTCTTTAAACCTCAGGTACGTGACGATGCTCTTTGGCGTCTATCACCTTCATCGCTCTATTCAAACGTCTTGTTTAGAATATAATATCCTCTCGGTGATGAATAGGATCGTTATCAGTTCTCATCTCGGTAACAGCGTCTCAGTGCGGTAAACTGTTTGTAATCAGAGCATTAAAGAGCATTTAATCTTTACCGGCTTGTCCTCTGCAATCTCTTTGATGTGAGCTGATTGGATATGAACGTAACCCGCGGGCTCCGAGGATGGAGATGACGGCTCAGATAAAACGCACACACACACACACAATTAACACACGCTGATTGAACGCCAGCGCAGGATCAACCAGAGTGCACGCTGCTGTGACGTTGCAGATTTTTAAATGATAGAAGCGCTCTGTTACATCACTCGCAGGTCGGCCGTTAGAAAGAAAAATTATAACCAGCTGGAGAATTAATGCACAAAACTTTCCCACCACATGTTTCTCTGTGTGTGTGTGTGTGTGTGTGTGTGTGTAACATCATGAGCTGGTATGTGTGTGTATTGTGTGTGTGTGTGTGTGTGTGTGTGTGTGTGTGTGTGTGTGTGTGTGTGTGTGTGTGTGTGCGTGCGTGCGTGTGCGTGTGTGTGTGTGTGTGTTTGTGTGTGTGTATGTGTGTGTGTGTGTGTGTTAGTGTGTGTGTGTGTGTGTGTATTGTGTGTATTGTGTGTATTGTGTGTGTGTGTGTGTATTGTGTGTATTGTGTGTATTGTGTGTGTGTGTAGTATGTAACATCATGAGCGTGTGTGTATTGTGTGTATTGTGTGTGTGTGTGTGTTTGTGTGTGTGTGTATTGTGTGTATTGTGTGTGTGTGTAGTATGTAACATCATGAGCGTGTGTGTGTATTGTGTGTATTGTGTGTATAGTGTGTATTGTGTGTATTGTGTGTGTGTGTGTGTGTTTGTGTGTGTGTGTGTATTGTGTGTATTGTGTGTGTGTGTGTGTGTGTGTGTGTAGTATGTAACATCATGAGCGTGTGTGTGTATTGTGTGTATTGTGTGTATTGTGTGTGTGTGTGTGTGTGTGTGTATGTGTGTGTGTGTGTATTGTGTGTATTGTGTGTGTGTGTGTATGTGTGTGTGTAGTATGTAACATCATGAGCGTGTGTGTGTATTGTGTGTATTGTGTGTGTGTGTGTGTGTGTGTATGTGTGTGTGTAGTATGTAACATCATGAGCGTGTGTGTGTATTGTGTGTATTGTGTGTGTGTGTGTGTGTGTGTTTGTGTATGTGTGTGTGTGTAGTATGTAACATCATGAGCGTGTGTGTGTATTGTGTGTATTGTGTGTATTGTGTGTATTGTGTGTGTGTGCTGAAGTCAGGCTGCACACTCAGCAGAGCTCTCCAAGGTGAATGAATATTTTAAAAAGGAAATGAAATGATAACTCAGAGCGGCTGGATTTCTGTCCACAATTGAACCAAACGACCTTAATATTTTGGTAGGTCTGTAGATCAACAGCAGTGACGCGTAATTACCTGTTGAGAACTAGAAGTCCAGATTTGTAGCTCTGGCTGTGGAAGGAGAAACTTTGTTCCAGAAGAAATGGTCCCATTAGCTCCCGGCTGGCTTTTGAGTGGCTTCCTGATGCACTTGTTGGTTCTCTGTGGCTCTGCCTCTTCAGCTAGCTTTGTGATATGTTGATTTAAAATGTTGGTGAAGCATTTAGTGGGCAGTGAAGATAAAAGGATGGAGGATGAACACACAAAGAAAAAGTTGAACGAGGTTTACAGACTTCTCTGGAGCTTTGTGGAGACCAGAAGGGAACAGATTATTGCTGGTATTGATGACATGCAAGGGGACATGCAGCATGGTTCAGTCTTTAAAGTCAGGCTGCCAGCGACCTGTAACCTGGAGGGTACAGGATATCAGGTGTTTAAAAGTCAGGGTTGGTCATTTCCTCCAGATCCACTTTTTAAGATTCTGGTTGAAATTGTCTTTAGGTCCTGACAGAAATTAATAACTCATGTTCTCTGAAAAAGGAACAAAGAAAATCTGCCATCTGTATCAGTTGTAAGTCTGTAAAAACTTCAACCAATGTCTGCCACGAGGTACCAAGGAGGACAAACAGTAAACCACACACTGGAAGTCCTCTTCCAGTGTGTGGTTTATATGTGACGCTCATCCACGGTCTCCCTGCAGATGAAGTATTAGAGTCTTTTTCCGTGAAAACTGAAGGTGGTGCGTATGACTCTGCAGCAGGAGAAGCCCAAGTTCCTGTCCCGCTTCAAGAGGAAGTTCATTGTCCACAAAGGGAAGAGGAAGCAGAAGACGGACTCATGGAGTCATTAAGATGCTCCTGATTTTGCATCAGAAAAGCTTTATCTAATGAAAAACAAATAGTGGCCCAGAATGGAACAGTCTGCACCGGGCAGGAAAGTGACCAGAAAAAACTCCCAATCTAACAGCTTTATTTCTCCTCCAATGAGTCAAACTGATGCATTAGTTATTAAAATAGCTGGCAGTTTAATTTACTAGTTGACAATTAATCACATTTATTGCAGCTCCATTTATTTGTTGACTGAATTCAGAATACTTTTTTTTGTCTTGTGTGTCAGTTTGCTTTTTTTTTTAATAATAAAATATTCATAAAGCACGTCTTTTGCTTCTGAGATAAATAAATAGATCACGTATTGTGTAATAAAATCTCTGACGGGCCAAAGCTCAACAGAAACCGTTCCCTGAATCACAGCAGGCCTTAAAAACAATCACTGGCCTCTGGGGGGCCGTGGGTACAAGGTGTGGTGATGTAACTGCGAGCAGGACGACTTCTACACGAGCGGTCCATTTCTAATTAATCCTCCGAGTCTCACTGGGACCGCTGTTAGCACCACAGACGCTCACACAAACTGAGCTGGCCAAGGACACCAGCTAAGAGGAATTTAATCAACATGATGGATAACATTTGTCT
Organism: Labrus mixtus; assembly: GCF_963584025.1. Lineage (NCBI taxonomy): Eukaryota > Metazoa > Chordata > Actinopteri > Labriformes > Labridae > Labrus > Labrus mixtus. The sequence goes on along the minus strand of NC_083630.1, from coordinate 2,366,207 downwards.
TTACAGCTCTCGAGGCGATTCCCCGCGTTAACCATTCAAGGCGACAGTCCTGTTCCTTTCCCTCCAAAAGATCCTGGCTGTTTCTCTGCCGGCATGTGATAAGGTAAAGTAGAAGTCTGAAGACAGAGAAAGAGAAAGAGGAGAAGCATTGACATCACATGGAGGGCGAGTGAGCCGCGGGATAAACAAACATCCACCCAAACGTTTGTGACATAAAAGATAAATAAAGACTCCGTTTTCCAGCTGACATTTCATCGAGAGCGTTCAGATCCCTGTTTGTTGACACGATGTTCTTTAATTCAAATCCAGGAAACAGACATCCAACGCTTTGATGTGTGAACAAACAACCTGCAGTGGAATAATGAGAGTCTGTGTTAGTGTTTCTCATCTGTGAATCTGAACCATTAGGATGTCTCTGCGCTGTGTTTGTGTGTGTAAGCTGTCAAAGCTGCTGACGCAACTAACTGTGCATGGAAACATCTTTCTCACTGTGGGGTCAGTATTGATTCAAAGCTTTCTTTCTGCTCAGACTGGAGTGTACATCAGCTCCTCCCTCCGCTTACATAAAGAACATATTTTATAGACTTATTGATTCAAGTCATGCACACACCGCTCAGTAAGATGAGGACTCACCGGGCATAGACTGAGTATTCCTGTGAGTTTCAGGGTGTGTATTGCATCTCCGAGGTTCTGGACGGCACTCGATGTGGCAGACCGTCGTCATATGGGTCTCAATGGAGTGGAAGGGTTCACAGAGAGGGTGTGGGTTGAGAAAGGTTCCTTTATGTCAGCCATGTGATTGGCTGGCGACCTGTCCAGGTGTAATACCATCTCCTGCCTAAAGGACGGTGGATAGAGTCAGAAATCAGGGAGAGAGAGAGAGAGAGAGTGTGTGGGGAATGAGCCACAGGTTGGACTCGCACTAACCACTGAGCCACCAGCGCCCCGCGATAAAATTCTTCAATGTTGCAATAACAATATGAAGGGTCACTACAGACCTGTTACCCTCCAAGCTTGCTCACAGCTATTTGTGTGCAGCAGGAACCTCTGTGTGCTCTGAACAGGAGTTCTCGTCAGCAGGTATCGAATGTGTTCAACATCACTGTGTCATAGTCTCAATTTGTCCTGAATTGTTGTATTGAAAAAAATGGAAGCCCTACTAGTAACGATGGGTGTTGGTGAAAAGTGCTCTGAGGCCCTGAGTCTTAGGTGAGGTCAAGTGTGAAAGTAACGGTCCAAAGCGTTTGAGTAAGTGGTTGTGACTTCCAGAGGACGGTGGTTTCAGGAGGAGCACAGCGGGGAACAGATCCTTAACCTGCAGCAGAGCGAGCAGATAAAAGAGCTGACGGAGGTTAAAATGACTGTAGAGAATACAGCACACAAAGTACCAAATAAGAAGCGGAGTCAGGGGACAATGAAGACATAATGGGTTTTAGGGGGTCAGCCCTGGGCTGCCAGGAGCCAAACACACATGGGTATTGTAAAAATCCTCCGTCTTAATTTATTCTGGAGCCACCGTATGCTCTTACAGCAATCTGGTGCAGCATCTGAAGATGAAGCCTCCTTCGTTGTGTTGAAAAAAGAAGGGATTGTTTTTCTGTTCCTAAAGTGTGACTCTAAATAATTTGACTTCTGATTTGAGGTCATGACGAGCTGTGTTGAGTTATAGTGAACGACTGACTGCAGCCTTTTATTTAAAAACATTACAGATTATATTCAATCATCACCTTGTTTCATAAAATATGCAGCGCAGGATGACGTGACTGTAATTACCTCGTGCTGTATCATAAAGTCGGCGTGTGGCCCATATGTTCCTCTGCACACAGTGTGCAGGCGAGGCAGATATTCACAGAGGGGGTTGGGGGGGGGTTAAATCAAACAGCCCCTCCAGCTGTTCCTCACCAGGTGAGTGCAGAGTGTCTCCTGCACGCAGCTGACGGAGAGGAGGCTCCTCGCGTGTTGACTCTTCTTTATGTGAGCTGAGCTTCAACATGGCCGAGCACAGAGCGGCGTGCAGGACGGCGAGCTGCAGAATCAGGGAGCTGAACGAGGGCTTTTTTCTGCTGTCACAGGTTCACTCATGACATGCTGTGTGTGAGGACAGACCGTGGTCATTTGGTCCTGTGTGGTATCATGCATGCACCTGCTGAGAAGTCAACAACACTGCTGCACGGGATAACAGCAGGTGCTACATTCTTCTTATTACTGATTTCAATCAGGAGAGAATTAACTATTATTTATTTAACAATTTAGGAAATGAATGTGCAAAGTGTTTGAGGGTTAGACTCCATCATGACCACTTCATGTCAAGACCACCAGCAGGAGAGACTATGCAGTCTAGACCCTGGTGGTGGTGGTGTGTACCCCCCTGATGGAGTCTAGACCCTGGTGGTGGTGGTGTGTATCCCCCTGATGGAGTCTAGACCCTGGTGGTGGTGGTGTGTACCCCCCTGATGGAGTCTAGACCCTGGTGGTGGTGGTGGTGGTGGTGTGTACCCCTCTATGGAGTCCAGACCCTGGTGGTGGTACCCTCCTGATGGAGTCTAGACCCTGGTGGTGGTGGTGTGTACCCCTTTATGGAGTTCAGACCCTGGTGGTGGTGGTGGTGGTGTGTACCCCTCTATGGAGTCCAGACCCTGGTGGTGGTACCCCCCTGATGCAGTCTAGACCCTGGTGATGAGTGAAGAGAGCAGGATGTGATGAGGAGTGGGTTTCTGAGGCTGTATCTTGGTCGAGAGAGGCTGTGGCAGAATCTGGTTGGTTGATTACTTAAAGGGTAAACGCCCCAAATCAGCTGATCACCAGAGCAGGGAGATGGAGGGAGAGGAAGAGAGGGAGGGGCTAAGTTCAATGAAAATGAATAAACGAGTGAGCAAATGTCAGTGTACACATTTTAGCTGTTTTTATTGTGGAACCCTTTGCCGAGTCAACACAGTGATTTTTAGAGTTGTTGGACTTTATGGAGAAAGTCGATTCAGACGTCTGACATGTTTTGACAAATATTACACGACGCCATCTGCAAATGTTTGCAGCGTTTTTTGCGGTGAGAACGAGAAGTCGAGCATGAATAACAACCAGCAGCTCCATGGAGGTGGTTTCAGTACAAAGGAGTCAGACTAAGTCATCCTGACATTCACATGAAACCAGCCGCCACTGCAGCACAGAACAAAGACGACATGAGAAAAACAGTGAAGAAAAACACGGACCAGTCATGAATATTAATGTCTACTACTGCTGTGAGTCTGCTGGTCCTGTTCAATGGAGCAGACGTGTGATTGACAGCCCGATGGCGATGGCGCAACGATCAATCAACCACTTGAATGAGCGGTATTCCCAATACCATATGCTGCCTGCGTGTAGGACACTGCACTGTGTCTTGGACGCACCGCCATGCTGCATTTTTTATAATTTAATTTGAATGACTTAACAAGAGCAACCAAGCGGGTGTTTGCGAAGAGGCTGAATATTCAGTGAAAATGTTAATGCATCATTTTATGGAAATTAGGCAGCGAGCCAAGAGGCAGCAGATTCACAAACACCTGTTTGCTTTTGAAGCTTTGGCACCGAAACTTGCAGCATTTCAATCTGCAGAGTGACGACTCAGACTGGAGGGAAACATGTAGAGAAGAAATAATGAAAGAGCAGAAACAGCATGTGTTAATGGATCTGTAGCGGGCGCATTACAAGGACCATAAAGTAATTAATGGATGTATATTCTGGGAGGAGGAAGGGGATTCTTCTTTCTCTCCATCAGAGGAGTGTGAATCTGTCCCATGAAATATTCAGAAATCTGTTTTTCTCTGGGAAAGTCATACATCATCTATATATAGCCTCCTTTTTATCACTCTTCCTGGATCTTGGATGATTCCTGATTCTGCCGATGTATTTTCTCTTCCAGACTCGGATGATGAGAAGAATGCTGGATGAATAAAATATTCAGCTGCCTACTTAGTCATGGTGGCAGAGTGTGTGTGTGGTGTGTGTGTGTGTGTGTGTGTGTGTGTGTGTGGTGTGTGTGTGTGTGTGTGTGTGTGTGTGTGTGTGTGTGTGTGTGTGTGTGGTGTGTGTGTGTGTGTGTGTGTGTGTGTGTGTGTGTGTGTGTGTGTGTGTGCGTGCGTGCGTGCGTGCGTGCGTGCGTTGTGTGGGTTACCATAAATAACTAGTGAACTGTAGATACATGTAGTTTGAAACGACGCAGGAAAATAATGATTTCAGAGTAACTATGAGAGAATGGATGAAGGGTTATCTGGTGTGTGTTTTGACCTTTGACCTGTGTTTTCATCATTTTGAGTCCATTTCACTAATTAGTGAAGAAAAGATAAAGAAGTTGTCGAGTAAATTTATTCATCCTACAGCGGGTAAACAAGAATGGAGCAGAGTTGTAGGACACGCCCACCCAGAAGCTCTCTCAAATGTCCCTGCGACTGCAAACAGAGCTGGTCAATCAGAGGAGAGTGGGCATGTGTGGAGGCGGGGCCTTAAAGAGACAGTAGCTGAAATGAAGCGTTTCAGGCAGAGGTTGACATGAGGGATTTTACTGAGGCCAGTATCAGATAAATAAGGAGGTTTTTCCGCGACACATCTCACAACGCTGCTCACCAGGTGTCCCAGACTGACATCATTAACGCTGACAGTGAGGATAAGAGATCTCCTTTGACTTGTCAAGACCCCGCTATATGTTGAAGATTGCTTTAAAATAATGAATGACCCTTTTAAGTGTGCAGGAGGCTGAAGCAGTAAAGATTGACGTGTAAGACAATCTGGTGAATATATAAAGGGCGCCGAGAGACAAACGAGAGATTGACAGGAGCTGAGCACTCACCTAATCAACACCTCCGCAGGTGAGAGGCGTCTCTGTGCTGAGATTCTCAAGATTTTCTGTGAAAAGAATTCCCAGAAGAAAGCTTCACAAATCCCACATTATTTATTAAAGGCAGGATATTTCATCTGAAGACAGAAGTGTGTGAAAGGCACAGGTTCTGTTTATTCTGCTCATGTTTGACACCTGCTATGTGTGCAGCTCTCTTTGGATGTAGCTGCTTTAGTTCCTCGACGAGGTAGATTATTGAAACACTTTCTTTTTATCTCTCCTTCATTGCTGTATCTTGCGAGGGATTGGGATGGGCCGGTACCTTCAAAGAGCTCGTAAGGCTTTGATGAGTCCACGTTCTCTTCCTCTTGGATCAACGGGGCTGTGGCCTTTACTCGTTCCGAGGAAGACAAAGTCCGTCCTTGAACCGCTGATCAGCTGCTGCAGGAGAGCGTGAGCGAGTGGAAGACTCGGGCTGAAGAAATGAACTCTACATATGACGCTCTGGTCTCGCTCTGGTCTCGCTCTGGTCTCACTCTGGTCTCACTCTGGTCTCGCTCTGTGGGTCTTCTCATGCCTTTTACTCCGCGGTAGCAGGCTGTGCTTGAAAGTTAGACGGTGGGATTATCTTTCATTAAAAATAGATTACTTCATAATTTCTTCTTTATCCCTGTGAGCCGTCGGGATATTTCAGATCTCAAGACGTAATTGAGGGACGAGACAATTAGCGAGAGGTTAATCATAAAGGACAGGATCGCTCACATGGTCAGTTGTGTTGAAGGATTCTGGGATAAAGGAATTAGTGCCTCAAATGTTCTCTTATTAAAATGTTTAAGCATCAGAGAATACTTCAGATTTCAGATGTTTACATTCTTTAGAAATCATGGTTGTTGTGCGTCTGATCTGCTGGCTCATAAAGACTCAAACACTGAACGTATAACTTGGATGTCGTCACCTATGGTCGCTTCTCTTGCTCCTAAATAAAACAATAACAACTAACAACAGGGAAACTCAAAGCTCTCAAAAGGCAGTAGACACAAATGAATGATGTCATGGTTGCTTCACATTCTCAAATCCTTTGCAGGTTCATTTTGTACTTTTTTTTGTTCGTTTACCATCTGGTCCTTGTTAAGATGTGGAAACCTGTTGTCAGAGTTCAGATGTGTTAAAATAGAAATGGGACAGACTGACGTTTGAGTGGAGATGAGAGAACCTGCAGGGTGCTGCTGCACGCCGGGGAGCACAGATGACCAAAGCAGACCTGCGTGTCGCCGGGTTGGCAGCAGGGCCAGGTGACGTCTAGCATTTCTAAATGTGGATTTAAAAAGTCTGTCTTAGCAGCAGAGTAAGTGGAAGTACCTAAAGTGGACTGTTTTTAACCAGCCAGGACTTTAACA
>NC_083630.1:2292500-2355000 GCF_963584025.1 Labrus mixtus | reverse complement strand
CCACACATGTATGGAGGCCCAGAAGAGACGATGGAGCAGCTTCACTTTAGGAGAAGTCTATCTTTTATTTTGAAGGCCCCTACATAAGTCTGTATTTTATTTTGAAGGAGAAGTCTGTATTTTATTTTGAAGGAGAAGTCTGTATTTTATTTTGAAGGAGAAGTCTGTATTTTATTTTGAAGGAGAAAGCTGCTGACTCTGTCTTTAAATTAGATTTGAAACATTTTAATATATTGAAACTTAAAACCTATTTTTTATCATGACAGGATCCATTAAAAAACGTTACCATCATGTTTTCTTGAACCAGTAAATGATTGGTGTTCATTCCTCGAGGCTCATCATTAGCTGACACATTTTTAATCTTTAAACGCTGAATGCAAAATATCATCCAAACATGTTTGAAATGAAATGTTGGCGTGCTGAAAGTGGCCCTGTGAATGACTCCAGCATCTGTCTGAGACGTCTAACAAGCCGACAGGAGGAGGGGGGAATGTTTTGGTCATGTACAGATGTGTTTCTCTAAAGACACGATCGCTGCCATTATGAAGGCGGGAACTTCTACTAATTTTCATGTTCATTAGATCTCCCTCACCCTCCAAACCTCACCAGGTATTTCTCCCTAACTGCTCTCCTAGGTGTTTTTAATTAGTGAGGAATCCTCGTTATGCGAGGCAGATGGCACAATCCTCCATCTTTTGTTGGAAGTCGCACTAATTAGGATTCTCTGCAAAGATGCGTCCAACCAGAATCCTTAATAAGGCAGCCTGTTAAGCCCAGTAATAAGACGCCTGATGTCTCCAAGTGCTCACCTTGAAACTCCAAAATAGAAAGCAGTCAATTTCTCTGCTCACACCTTTTAGTCAACACTCTACGTCTCTGTGTTTGAGCGTGTCGGATGTAAATTTGGACGGACTTTTTCTGCGTTTGGAATCAATCTAAAGAGCCGCTCTTTAAGATGCATGTGAATGTCTCTGGTGTAAAGACTGTGAACTGTAGAATGATCCCTGGTTAAATAGATATCACTGTTCAATTAAAGCCGGTGACTCAGAGAGCCAATCAGAAGCCACCAGAGATCGTGTTCTGGCTTTTGTGTGAATGCAAATAGCTCACACATCAAACCAGCACATGTCCGTCCTCTCTCAGCCTGCCAGAACTTTGAAAAAAAAACTTTGAGGAGGATTCGGAGGCGCTGTCATCTGCGTCCAGAGACCCCCTTCTGAACAAGCACAGATGGCAAATTAAGTCAAATATGGCCACCAATGAGTCTAAGTGAATGTTGGCTTCCTGCACTGAACTGAGTAATGCTGGCTGAACGTTAAGAAAATTCTATCATTCACACTCTGCAGAGAAACGTTCACCTGATTTATCACCTTCACCGTCACTCCCGTTTATTAAGGTGACGTTCTTTGGAGGTTACACCTTCATGACGGATGATAAGCGTCAAAACAAACAAACTACAAAGAACCGCGAAGTTTGTGAAATGAAAACTATCTAACCACATCTAAATGACTGTTAGAGAGATAACAAGATGATCAGTGAATAAGTGACGACCGTGCAGATAAACTGATCCTCTTCATTCTGAAAGTCTGACAGCGTTTTCACATTAGTCAAGGCACCTGAGCTCAAGCAGCCTCGAGTCTTGAGCGACCCCGTTATTGTCGGGAGAATTGAACCTCAAATGGTCCCGATCATCCTGCAGTGTGAGCCAGGCTTAAAATAAAACTGAGTTCAACTAAACAGGTTTTAACTCAAAGATAATTATCACGTTAATCTGAAAAACTAAGCAAACGTTGAGTTTACACATCTATGATCGTAAAGTATTCAAACTTTCATACCTGTAGCGCCACCATGTGGTCAGTTATGCCTAAGCAATTATCTGAAGGCCAACAGCTCTGGATGACATTTTGTTCATCAACCAAAACAACAACAACAACAACAACAACTCTTCTTAATGCTTATAATGTTTTTTATTCTTCTTTGTATTTAATAATGATGTCATCATTTCTACACTGCAGTAGTAATTCTGACATACAGTTAGTATATAAGGAGGTTAGGAGTTCGGAAAGGAGGGTCAGGTGTAAGGAGACAGGAGGGGTTGACAGGTGTAGGAGGATCTGAAGGGGTCAAAGGTCGGGGTTCATTTGAAAAAATGAACAAATCTCTTTCTCAGAGACGGCTTCTTCTCTTTCTTCTGAACCTCCTCCTCCACCTGGTCCTCCATCTTCACCAGTCTCTCCATCAGGCCGTCCATGGACGCCGCGCTCTGCTCCTCTTTGACCTCCAGGCTCGTCTTTATGACCACGATGGAGTGAAGGAGGGAGGACTGATCTCTCTGACTGTCCAGCTCCTCCGTTAGTTTGATGGTGTTCTCCTCCTGCTCAGCCAGGAGACATGACCTCTCCTCGTCCCACTGACGCTGCTGGCTCTGCAGGTTCTTCTTCACTTCAGTCAGTGCCCTCTTTAGAGCGGAGGTTTCTTCTTGTTGTTTAGTGAAGCGTGCTTCAGCTTCCTTACATCGATCTCTTTTGGCTTGGAGAGCATCCCGGAGAACTTTGTTTTGAAGGAGAGCTTCTCTTTCTACTGACGTCTTCTTTGACACCTCGATGAGGAGAACCTCCTTCTCTTTAGTCGCCTCAGCTGTGTGAGCATGGAGAAGGTCCTTTAACAGCTTTACTTCATCTTTTAAGGCGGCCTTTTCTGACTCCAGTTGAGTCACCTTGTCCTCATTTTTAGCCATGAGCCTTTGGAGGTCCAGCTCAGGGATTTGAATCAGACCCTGGTTGGTTTCCTGGAGGTAGATTTCAAGGTTATTGGGGGTCATTCCATCACCAGACTGCTGTTGACTATCTGCAGGCTTTTGTTGTGTCATGACAGCCTGCAGAAGGTTCTGAGGAGTCTGCTGAGGGTCCTGTGAAATGACTGCAGGTCCAGGAGACCCCTCAGGCTGTGGAAGGGGCCCTTTGCCTGGCAGTGGAGGGAAGTCTCCTTGCTGCAGACTCTTAACCTGGTCGATCATCTCTTGGAGAGTTATTCTCTTCCAAGGATTCAGTGGTAGAGGGACATCCTGTGTCTCCTGCTCTGCAGCTTCATCACATTGAGGACTCTCTCTCCTCTCTGGTCTGCAGGCTGCTGGTTGGACAGGCTCATCGTTAGTGACCTTGTCTTCCAGCTCTGAAGGCTGCTTTTCAGGCTGAAACACTGCAACGTCTTCATGACGCTCAGCAGGTTTGTCTGAAAGTTGGAGGGCTCCAGCTCCCTGCTTCCAGGAACAGATGAGGAACTTGTTCTTGATTTTGTTCCTGCCTTTCTTGGGATTGGTTTTCACGCTGCTCTCCATTCTATCTCTGTTTGAGGACGCTCTGGTTTGCTCTGTGTCTCTTTGTGTCTCTCTCTGTTGGCTGCAAACTGTCTGACTAAAGAATCTAGAGGATGTCAAAGATGTTTTGGAAGGCGCCATGGTCATTAGAACGGCTCTATGACGTCACAGGACAGAGAGTTCTACATTTTTGTTTTTTATTATCATTTAAACATTCAAAATGTTGTTTTGTGAAACATGAGTGTAGAAGAGTTTTCAAATGATAGTAACAAATGTCTGACTGGAGCATGAAACGGGGAACATACTGAAACATGCTTCTGCATGAAAAAGACTAAGAGCCCCCTTACAGGTCCCCCATGTCAGAGTTATGTATCCTATACACTAAATAAGTTGAACTTGTTCATTACAGCGTGTCCTGACAGCGTGCTACACAAGAAAGCATCAGCGACAAAATCAGCTTCATTCTATCGTTTCCTATTGGAGGGTCCGAACTGCCCACGCACCATTTTAACCCTGATGCCCCGTTTCTATTTTACTCTCTGTCGCTCGCATGGACGGGTGAGGAACGAGGAGGGGGGCGCTACACGGCACTGACCCTCTCTCCCCTCCCTCAGCAGAGCGTGTTCGCTTGTTAGCATTAATAATATCCACATTATGATTGAAATGTTGACCTTTGACCTGTTTCAACAACGGAGAAAAACTTTATTCAGCTCACCGCAAGACTGAGATTTGAGTCAACAGCTCGTCAATACAAAACACCACACTTCAGATTGTCTACCTTCAAAATAAAAGCACCACACTTCAGTTTGTCTACCTTCAAAATAAAAGCACCACACTTCAGTTTGTCCACCTTCAAAATAAAAGCACCACACTTCAGTCAATCCACCTTCAAAATAAAAGCACCACACTTCAGTTTGTCTACCTTCAAAATAAAAGCACCACACTTCAGTTTGTCCTCCTTCAAAATAAAAGCACCATACTTCAGTTAGTCCACCTTCAAAATAAAAGCACCACACTTCAGTTTGTCTACCTGCAAAATAAAAGCACCACACTTCTGTTTGTCCACCAGCCTGTTTTTACAGCAGAGATGAACATGTTTACAGCCCGGTTCAAAAAAACAGATAGGTCTGATTAGCTCATGTCTTGATTGGCACACTTTTCCAACATGTAAACCGCCATCGATGGGACTCAAGCGCCCCCCGCAGGAACAGATGGGGGACGTCACTCAGGCTTCAAACATCTGTGTGTGTTTCCTAATAAAGCTTTGGCAAAGGCGAAAGATGTTAGCGTTATAGTGTTACTAGCACGGACAGCTTGAATGTATGACACTGACGTGCTGAACGTTTTCTTTTGCACATGCTGCTCAAACAAGAAATGAAGTTTGCAGCTTTTCAGTTCTTATGTTTATATCTTTTTCTCCGTCTCCTAAAATATGATCGTAACACTAAAGATGATTGACAGTCTTTGTAACAAACACAACGTTTTCAGCCGTTGTGATTCTTATTGGTTGCTTACCTTGGGAAAGGACAATATATATAAATCTCTAGACGTCCCCAGTGCTCGATCAATAACGGTTCGATAGCTCCTCATCTCCCCGGTGTACTAATGGCCGGAGCTGCTCCAGAGACAAACACGCCTCGGCTCACAGAGACGCTCTCTGAGCTCTTTCTTCAGCTGTGTGAAAAACTCTAACGACAAAGACTTCTCTGCACAGAGCTGAATCACTCGTTTAGTTTGGTCCGCTCTCTCTGCATCTCTTTTATTCAGCATCAATCTCTTCCTCAAAAAGAGCTAACATGGACGTCTTAATCCCAGAGAATAATGCAGCGCTTAGTTCACTTTTCTTTTTATAATGGGGAGGCTGAACTGAATTTAAAGCCTGAATCATTTTCATAAATCTTCATAATGAAGTTCACTCTCCTGTTGCCTCTAAATGTCACACCTTGAACTTGAAACATGGCGCCTTCCTCTCAAACCAATTAATCTTTAGGATGAACCCGTCCCTTTCTCTCAGAACAAGCTCGCTCTATTAGCGTCCGTCTTCTGTCTGATGGAGCTCCAGCACCTCGTCTATGATTTCACCCAACAATCCCACAACGTCAGGAAGTAACTCTGCTCGTATTCCATTCAGACAATCTGCCCAAAATTAACAAGTGAACAAAGGAGGGATAGAAAATGCACCGCTAGTTACTTCTCAAATGTTTGCTTTGTAGCGTTTAATTGACTCAAAGACACCATGAAAACATTGATCACTGGACTGTTCTACATTTTAAGATGATTGATATTAAAGCTTTTAAAAACGTACCGTTCAACCAACAGCTTCCGAGAGATAAACTCAGAGAGCAATGTTTAAATTGCACAAATACGATGCAATGTAGTTGTTTAATTTAGACAGTATGCAGGAGTTTGAGTTCTTCTGCAGGAAGGAACTTTATAAGCTCTGAAAAAACCTCCTCAAACTTCACCGTCATGCTGGTAGCACACGCTCTGCCACTCAGAAGAATCTGAGTGAAACAAACTGTTGGAGGCTGATCAGTCAGATTCCACGTCTTGTTTTTTTTAAAGCCACCTTCAGGGCGGATAATGGCAGGCTGCTGTTTGCTTCTCTTACTCAGGCACATTTAGAAACTGGAGTTTCTGAGAACTTCAACAGATCTGTTGAAGCCACAGAATGTAAATATTAATATTTGAAGCCTGAGTGACGTCACCCCTCTGTTCCTGCAGGGGGCGTTGGAGTCCCATCGATGGCGGTCTCCATGCTGGAAATGCTGTCTCAGTCTAACTTTCAGTCAACCTAACAACAGACTGAGAGCTGGAGCTGAGGCGGGTTTTAAACCTCCTGACAAACCGTTACACCGCGCCCACCTGTCAATCAGGTCAGCTACATGCCTTATTGTGAATAACTCTTATCCTTCATCAAATCAAAACTGATGAGTCATCAAAACATTCACCCCCCGTACAGTGTGTGTCCATCAAGACATGAGCTAATCACACCTATTTGTTTTTTTTTAACCAGGCTGTAAACATGTTAATCTCTGCTGTAAAAACAGGCTTTTTAGAATGGGTGTATGTGACTTCCTGTGCTTCTGCAGCCAGCCTCTAGTGGACACTGGAGGAACTGCAGGATTTTACACTTCAGCATCGGCTTCATTGTTCAACACTGGAGGTTCCTGCTTGTGTTGATGGCATTAGTCCAACAACTGTTACGAATTTATTGTGGTCCACCTCATTCCTGACGAGGACAGAACACAGCTGACTTGATCACTAAGTAGTAACTTAGTGAGTCCTCTGTTTGCCTGCAGGCCTTCAGCTGCAGAGGGAATAAAAAGCAGCCTGTTTGGTCTGCAGCACGGCGATGTTTGATACTAACTCAGGAGATCAGACGGTTCTTTCTTTTTTTACATCATGAGCATCAAACTGTTTATTTTCAGTGATCTCTTGAAAAGAGAAGAAGCCGGCCTGATTTCACCTTTTTGAGCTGCAGCATTGAAAGATTTCTTTAAAAACAACTTTATAAAGAACCTGTCTGTTGCATCTTCTTTGATGAGTCCTCGTGCTAAAAACTTTTCACCTGCAAAAGAGACAGTTACTCTTTTAAGCTGCCACACGAACAGATGTTTAAAATCTTAACAGATGTGTGAAGTGTGAGAGAGCCGACACATAAAGACAAATGATAATCGATTCAACAGTTTTTTTTCTGAAACAATGTGACCAAAACAGCTAAACACACACTTAACAGTTCATTCAGCAACAACCTGAGCCCTGACTCTAAAGTCTGGACACCTCACTAAATCTCTCTCCAATCAGTGAGATGTGTAGAGAGTGAAATGATAAAGGTATCTTACTATATGATCAGACATTAATGAAACATGCTATGTTGAAGTGCTGGCTTCTCTGACAACAATGCAGCAGTCAGTATGTCCTCCTTCTAACTTTAGATTCTGCTCCTGAATGATCTGGATTTGTTTGGACCAGAGAAGGTAGGTGGTTATAAGACACCCCCACACGGCCGTTTTGGACGCCCCTCGGTTTGCCAGATATGAGAGCAGTTATCAGGTCAAACCAACAGGTGTTGCAGCGATGGAAGCGGGCAAGAGAAGTGGTTCAGATAGAAGTGATTGTACCCGACCTAAAAAGCCTCTGCATGGCGTTCCACAGAGTGCATGCTCGGCTGTCCTCGCAACAGATCATAAACACGCGCTGGCGCTGATGTTCTTCCGAGCAGATTGGATCCCTCTTCACAAATCTCACACCACAGGAACAGCTGCAAAATCATCTGTAGAACCATCAAAAAAAAAGCAGGAAGAAGTGGGGATTCCCCCGTCATGTGACCCCTGCTTTAGCTGACCTGTCGGATGTTGGAAGCATCACGTGAGCAGATGAGAATCTTTAGCTGAACTTCTTGTCGGCCCATCGTGTGACGTGGTGTGAGCCTTGAATTCAGATGTGCGGTGATAATGAGAGCACTGAGGAGACAAGTGTGAGAAGGTCTCACCTTGAAGTACCACTCGCATGTCCCCATGAGCTGATTTATCTTCAGGTCATTAAGTTGCAGGCTGGAATAAGAGTCGTTACAGTCGTATGGCGAGGAGGAGGAGGCATGCACCTCGAACTCTCTGGAGCTTTTTTTTTTAAACTTGGGAACAAATTAAAAGCAGTAACAAGAGGCCAATGCAAAGAAAGGCCGCCTCGCCCTGAGTTCAGCCACAATAAATAGCCCGAGCCCCCGCCACATCCGTCATATTGATTTTTCCTTAATGATATGCACAAGAAAGTAATTTCCTTGTCTCTGCATTGTCAGCGGTGACTAATCAGATTTTCCCGGGACAACCAATTCCATAGCTCAAGGAAACGCTCGGCTACAGATTCTGGTCATCCGAGTGACACAGACATCACCTAACAGGCTGTACAGGTGCAATCTCTCCCTGCACGCCGCCCTGGAATACTAAGTGTGTGCTACCTGAGCTGTGTCCTTGGTTTTTTTTTTTAAAGCTGCCTGAACAAGGAGGGGAAGACTGAATGGGCTTAGATATAAAAGTATTAAAGTACCCTAAAATGCAAAACCTAAAAATATTTAAATTAGGATTTATAATAATTAGAGCACCTGGATTTTAAAATACAATAAACCGATAAATAACTCTTTCACTAAATGCATCAAAGTTCTGGATTTCTTCTCCACGTGTCAGGAGATATTGAAGGCTGCTCTGTCTCAGAATCATTTATTTTACATTTCAGTTTTTGGCGCCTTCTCAGGATGTTTCAGAACATAGAGGACCTCATGTGGCCCTCCTGCAGTACCTCCACAGCCCACCAGGGGAGCTGTGGTACAGATGCTGGATTGAGTCTTCATATAAAACAGTTTAAATCCTGTGTGACTTTATATTTAAAAGTTTCATCGTTCCTTTTTCAAACCAGTGAAGCTCAGGATCAATCCCTTAATCCGAGCAGGAGGTCAAAGTTCAGGATCAGTGCTGCAGGATCAGTGCTGCAGGATCTGAGCCTTCGTCTCCCAAAGACACTGAATATGGAACAACGTGGAGAATGACAGCGTGCGAGGGGCTCGCTTGGCGGTGTTACAGTTTATAAAATAATCCTACCTCCTTTAGGAAAATAAACACTTCTTATCCTTCAGATGGATTCATGGACGGATATATTTGATTTCCTGTGCTCAGATGTTCCCTGACAGAACGACTTGAGTCTCTTTAACTGAGGTTTCAGAGAATCAAACTATAAACAGACGACCATGTTTCATCCACATTGACTGATAGACAACCAATAGCTCCTCGATGTTTGTGGCGTCTCTTCAATATTTAACCTTGGCCGAGTGAAATCTGAATATCTAATCAATCACTGCATATTAAAGTTGAACGCTAATCACCATCGGCTCCTTACTCTTTCACGAGGCGGCTCCATTTATGAAATGTCACTCAAAAAAGTGAACCAGCGTCCCGATCGATGTCGGCCGTCTTTCCATTTGAATGTTCCTTTTGCTGTAAATACAGAAACACACACACGGGTATGGATCAGCGGACGCCAGTTAGACGCCCACATGTGGTTTGTGTTCGGGGCGAGAAGGGGGGGGGCTCTCTGAAAAGACATCGATCAGCGGCTCAGTGTTCAGTTTCCTGCAGACCCGCTCTGGAGCTGCCACGGAGGTCTAAAGGAGACAAGGCGCTTGGAGTCAACCCGTGACCTTTGAGGTTTTCCTGAGACGGGGTTATTGATGGAGGACGGATTCTGTTCCCTAAACGCAGCGATCTGTCATTCTTCAATAACTGATATCAATAAGTGTGAACAGCGTGCAGAGAGAAGGACAGGAACGCTTTAACCTTACATGTGATGGAGTGATACATTAATATTCCTCTTAAATGGACAGCTCTGATTTATTAAAGAGTGGCTGTTTGAGGCACTCATCAACAGTCTGTGTTTTTAGTTGAGAATGTAACCATGGCGACCTAAAATAATCTCCACCCGTCATCACATCAGTTAAAGGTGTAAGATGTCGAATGTTACTCCAAAATATCATTAATGGACTAAAGCTCTTTTATATATTTTGTTGAGTACTTACATTACCTTAAATATTTCCAACAGTTATCAACACATTTCACCCATTAGTGCAGTTTCTCCTTATTTGTCTCCTCCACCTCTTATTTTCTTTTTCTACTAAAAGACCAAGAGCTGACAACTCCAGCGCCATTTTCACCTTTTTATCAGACTTTATTCTCCATTAGTAGACTACCTATAATACGAGTGGTGAGCGACAGCGGTTCTCGTATCAGAACAACAGACTACCGCCCCCTGCTGGCATGGAGAGTTATTTCCTCTCACTGCAGAATGTAAGTGGTTTGTTGGCCGTCGGCTGTAGTCTTTGTGGTGTGTTCAAGTGCAACTCTTCGGCCTTCGTCGCCACTAGTTCATTGACGTCTGCTTGGCGTGTCAGGGCTTTTATTTTCTGCCCACTGATTGTAGAGTGGGCCAAGTGTGCTCCATCAGTGGCGGCATTGAGGCAACATCTCAAGAGAGAGGAAGAAAACTAAAAGCACACACAAAACTATGGTATGTAACGTTCAAGTGAAATAATCCAACCTGTAGATCTGAACCTGTTCATGAACTTTCACAGCTCCTCCTCTAAACTCACGTTTAACCCGACACATTTGATCCCTGTTAGCTGTGAAGAACTCCTTTTCACAGAGCTCATTCAGAGCCTAAACACAAATATTCATTTTCTAATAACTGGGGCGGCAGTAGCTCAGTTTGTAGGGACTTGGGTTGGGAATTGGAGGGTCGCAGGTTCAAGTCCCGGCACAGACCAAGTCCAGAGAGGAGAGGTGCCAGTCCACTTCCTGAGCACTGCCAAGGTGCCCTTGAGCAAGACACCAAACCCCAAAACTGCTCAGGAGTGCTCACTGTGTGCATCCCCCTCACTCTGAGACCTCTCCATTAGTGCATGTCCACAGGATCTTGTTTGTGCGTGTGTGTGTTCATGTTCATTAAACAGAGTGTAAAATCAGGATTAATAAAGAATAAATTATTATAATCTGTTTTTTACTGCGCGGTTAATGAGCTTTTAGTAAACAGTTTTATCTGCAGCCTGATAACTCAACGTTAGCATGTTCTTCTAATATATTAAATACTGTTAATTATAAATGAGTTTAAATATTCAGAACTCCTCTGATCGAGTCGTTCACTGACGCATACAGGAAATAAAACTGACTGCAGACTTTGTTCCTTTAATTGGAAGATACTATGTTGTTGTTTTTCCGTGTAGCTGTGGGTCCCGTGCTTCCTCTCTGCAGCCCGTTCTTGATCTGTGCACGGAGCAGAGGACGTGTGGGGGGCAACTCAGTGTGTTTACACAACCGGCTGTGTCACTGGCGTCTCTAAACTTACCACCCACTTCTGCACGCCAGCTCGCACGCCTCCTCCTCTCTGTAGCCCCGGCTTTGGTGATTTTTTTCCTGAAATACATTCACCAGCGCCGAGGGCATAAACAATTATCAATCAGCTCTAATCCACTGTTCCGCATAAATAAGAGCTCCTCGCGCAGTCTGCCGAGCTGAGCCGTCACTTTTTTCTGACTAATATAATTCGACTTGGCACACGGACCAACGTGTGGCATGACAACCAACTTCCATGGAGTCTGAAATCCTTTGCTGCTCCATGCTGACACAAACTCTGTTAGTGTACTGCAGCTGAAGTCAGAAGACGATGTGGCTCACATTAGCGTTTGTGTACATGTTGTGTAACGTGTGTTTCTCTTGTCGTAGTTAGAGGGAAACTGAAACAGAAGTCAGATGACTCAAACTTTCCTCTTTGGGGTTACTACTAAGAGACATATGATGCAAAATCCACTTCATCATGCTCTCCATCTTTTGCCTGCTCCACTTTTCAGAAAATGAGTGCTCAAACAGGCCGTTTGGAGATTTTCCCTTCATGACCTCACAAAGGGCAGTAACCCCTCCCCCAGGTGGGTGACACTCCCACAGCTAGGTGTTTGTTCTGCCCTCTGAGTCTGCCTTCTCACCGTAAACAATAGAACATGGAGAGAGAAAGACAGAGACACCCAAGCCCTTCCAGAGAGGGGGCGTGGTCAGACACAGCTCATTTACATATTTAAAGGTACAGACACAGAAACAGCCTGTTCTGAGCAGGGCTGAAATAGAGGGGTTTATAGACATGATCAAATACAGGATCAGAGTGGATTTAGAACAAGAAACTTCACACACATGTTTTGAGGAGCTCTGAGACTTATTTAAACTGAAGAAGAGGAGGAGAATATGTGACCTTTAGATAACACACAGGTACAAACTGCAGCACATAAACAGGCTATAAGGACTCTAATCCTCTTAGTGTGTCAACTAAAAGTTGCCTGTCAGGGACAAAAACTTTTAGTGGATGCACTTTGATTGAGGACTTTTATGTTGCATCAACTTTCTGACCTCCTGGCCTGCACACTGGTCACATGACTGAAAGCTCTGAATGACAGCTGCAGGATGAAACTATCAACAGACGTTACTCTCAAATAATTAATTTCCAGCTATTGACCATTAAGAGCTAAACATATGACAACACATCCACATGGTGGTTGGTGGAGTTATGGAAGAAGAGGAAGTGAATAAACCAACCACTACTTCACTCTCTTTAGCTGCTGGTTAAACCGGAGCTCGTGATGTACTTCCTGCGTTCTGCTCCACTTCACACTGAAACCTCTTGAAGAAAGTTTGTTTTTAAGGACTGCCTGTAAGAGTTTGTGGAGGACACTGCCGTACTTTCTTGGGACACACACACGTTGGAGATAAAGGCGCTCTGCACAGCATGTGCCATTTTGAATATTCCCCCAAAAAAGAGGCGAAACACACAGTTGTAGACGGAGCGTATAATTGCCTCTCTGTTCCCTCCTTCAGGCGTTTTTCCAGACAAACTATGAAACAGCCAAAGGCGACTGTTTGTGTGTGTAAGTGCGAGACACAGCGAGTGAAAGTGATTAGACTGAAGGCCTGTGTGAACATTGTGCACTGCAGGGCATTTGTTTAGCATGCATATTGTTTGCTTTGTTTTTAGCGTATGGGCTCATCAATAATGCAGAGCGACTTAACCAGCAATTACAAAGATGAAGACATCAAAATGCAAAACACAGGGCCGTGCTCTGCCGTCCAATGAGAGCAGGACTACAGGCCGGACAGACTTTTAATTAGCACGCTTTGTGTCGGAGCCAGCAGCAGCAGATTGGCTGCTCGCTCTCCTCTGCATCAAAACAAACCAAGGAGTTGAAAACATGACCATTTGAATTCTGGGTATTTTCTTGTAGTTAACAAGCGCTCGGTGACAAATGGCTTTCTGTTCAGCTTCAGAGAATGATGGAGACGTGACAGCTGGATAAAAAAATATATATTTTCATGAGGTTTGATCTGTTTGTGTTGGCAGTCAGACCGCGGTGCATTCTGGATTTAAACTCTGAACACTCGCCAAATTAGAACCAAATCAGTCACGTTGATTGGTGATAATTATTTCCTGAGCTAATACTCTGGCAGGGGAGGGCGGGGCTGTTGAAAAAACGCTACATCACCGAGCTTAATCAGTAGTCTTTAAAATGAATCACACTTTTTTCCTGTTTTAGTGAAGAAAACGACCTATGACCTAACTGGTGTTAGCTGAACTTTCCTTCAAACTTGTTGATGTTCAGAGAGAGTAAAGGCGATCGCTCCAACAACATCCGGTCCTGAGTGAGTCCCCCCCCCCCCCTCATGTAAAGTAGAATCTCATGTCTGACCTTTTCAGAGGACCGTGTTCTTGTATGACTGTCCCTGTCTGTACTGCTTTTCAAAAACCACCAACAGGATCTCAGCTTTTATTCCTCTGAGGAAAACTTCTGTTTCTGCTCCAGCACAAAGAGAGCGACCATCCAAATAACCCTCAAAATGAAGTCTGTACTCACCTCCTGCTTTCTCCTTTAACCTTTAGATCGACACATTCATTTAATCTGTGAGGACGTTAATTCATAGTAATCAAACAGGCGGATTTAAAGACCATTCTGAGTCTTGTGTAAGAAAATCATATTTATATAGATCAGAGAGAGAGAGAGAGAGAGAGAGAGAGAGAGAGAGAGGGGAAGACACACTGTAAATGAGTCACAGGCCGAATTTGAACCCGGGTCGCATGCCTCGTGTACCACAGCCTCTGCACATGGGGTGTGCAATCCTACCACCAGGCCACCTGCGCCCCGACACCACCTTTCACAGCAATATGCATTGTTTAATTACTTTTATATGATCTAGGATGCTAATTATCGCTAACGCAGATATAAAACGTTGAATAAAATGCTGAAAAAATTTGCACAACTTAAAGCAGCAACAGCTCAGTCTGCAGGGACTTTGGTTGGGAACCAGACGGTCGCCATTTCAAGTCCCGGTGCGGACCAGGTATGGAAATTGGTCTGGTAATATCAGATCAATCCTCCCCCTCTCACTCTGACATCTCTCCATTAGTGCATGTTCATAGGATCGTTTTGTGCCTGTGTGTTTTTTTTCAGTCTGTGTGTGTGTTTCAGTCTGTGTGTGTGCAGCATTTCTCAACAACAGAAAAAGTGTAAAAGTGAATTTCCCCTCGTGGGATTAATAAAGTAAATCTTCTTCTTCAAGTGTCTTTAAGTACAACAAAATGACCCAGACAATTTTCTCTTCTCCATGGTTTTGATTTCTCCATCCCAGCTAGCCCCCGCTCTGACTCCTCCCCCTCTTCCTTGGCTCTTTGACTCTTATTGGACCATAATTTACTGAATGAACATCATGCTGTATTAAAGAAGACGTGAAACTACAGATTGAGACTCATAAGGAAAATAAATCAGCTGTTTCTCATAACAGTTTACAAACAGTGGAGTCGCCCCCTATTGGCGGGTAGAGGATGCTGCTTTAAGGCTCTTTTCAGTATCTTCACCTCGCAGAGCTGGAGGCGACCTCGGCCTATTAAAGCAGGAAACTGGAATCTTTGACTGAATTCTTGTAATTGAAGTTAAAAAAAGAGGATCTGTCTCATGTTCAGTAATTGCAGAATATGTTATCTGCTAATGAGGACAGGCTGTGACATGGTTCGATGTGGACTACCTGACATGCTGCCCCGGTGTGATCATGGCCTCTAATACCTCCTTTAATCAACAGCCTGGTCCGAGGCATTCTGGGGGCATTTGTCTCACCTCGCCAGCAAGAATCTCTGGCAGACGCTTTGCATATCAGGCCTGCCGGATCAATATGTTATTAGAGAACAACCTCTCAGAGGCATGTCAATTAATTCAGGGCTGTCCCCCCCTCACATTGTCCAGTGGGGCTGAGCGAGAGCCTGAGCTGACTCTTTAACGCTGAGCCTGTGGAGGATTTCTGACCTCAGCTGCCTCAAGGTTTCAAACACAGAATGAAAGCAGAGATGACCAAAATATATCCAGTAAATGGTTTATCACAACGCTCCTGTCCACGCTGTTTCAGACTGGAAATGTCTCTTTGATAGCCTCTCTTCTTCTTGTTATCAGAATTCAGCTGATTTACACTGAGATTCCACAAAAGTGCATTTTTTCATTTTTTTATTTAACCAAACAGTGATGTAGCCAAGCAGCAACCAATGCTGAAGTTAAAGATCCTGCAGTTCCTCGAGTGTCCACTAGAAGCTGGCTGCAGAAGCACAGGAAGTCACAGACACACCCATTCAAAAAAAAGCACACATAACAGGAGAAAAAGAGGTGAAAAGACAAGTTTATTCAGATGCACATTCCAGCTACAGGGAAATCAGGACGCATGCTGACTGAAGTAGGAAGCACAACAAACATCACCATGGCAACGATAGCAAACACGAAGCATAAAGTTCGATGGACGTCAGAAATTCAGGAGCAACTTGTTGATCTGGGGCAACAACTCGAATGTTTCTTCGCCGTGTCTGTAAAACAAACCACAGGTAGCTAACAGCTAGCCACATTTAGCTTGACCGTGATAACGTAACATCATCAATTCTTACCGCTGGTTGTCCGTCGTGTTTGTTTACTCTTAAGTTTGACGGCGTGAGATGACGAGTTCTGAGGGTGGAGACTCTGGTTGTTGGTGAATGAATCTGTTAGTGTGAATAGTCTCGTTGCTCTCCACACATGATGAGAACTGAACTATTCAATCATGTGTGATCATACTGACAAACAACAACAAGTGAAGCTGAAGCTGCAGTTTCATCTCTTTGGTCAAATGTTGCATGATTAGAGTGAAGTCTTTGTTCATGTTGTCTTTCCTGTGTCTCATATCCAGATGAGGATAAATCTGTGTTTAATGGTGCAGCCCTGTCAGGTCTGGTTCACATCCAGTCTCACAGCTTCAGGCTGAAGAATTCTGCAGACACATTTCCAAAACTTGTGTTCCTTTTCCTCATCTGGATCCAGGACTATGCTTTGATTGGGTCCAGCTCTAAAAAGGGACCAGGTTTGGTGCCTGTAAGTGGAGTCTATGTGGTTATTCTTGCTGCACTGTACAGGAGTCGGCTTCATTGTGAATGTGTGTAGCGACCACAGCACAGACGGATTGCAGCGAGATAACCTCGGTGACTCATGGCACTTTTATAGAAGCTCTTTTCACCTCAGAGTCTTCACACTTTGAATCAATTCCTTCCAGCGAGCCTCTGCAGCGTCAATATGTTGACGTTCTCTTTGTGTTACATTTACCTCACTTCTCAGAATTTGACTTCACACGGCGGGGGCGCCCAGGGACCGGCTTCAAACCTCAGAGATAGCCGCTCCAAGTATTCTCTCGAATTGACCCGAGCACCCAGCTCCGTGCACAGATCTCTCTGCAGATGTCTGAAGTAAAGTCGTTGTGCGGCGGCGCATGACAAAGATGGAGAGAGTATTGTTTGAAAATGTGACTGATGGTGTTTCTGCTGTTGATAGATGAACCGATACACTGCACGCTCTCTGTTCTGGAGGTGTGTTGTTGATTCACTTTTCTCCCTCCAAGGTGATATTTCACTCTTTTCTCTCCGGCTGCAGATGTCTTCATTAGGTTACATCTTCCTGTTTTTTATTCTGCCCCCCCGCTGTAGCTCTCCCTCTTTTCAGTGAAGGCTGCAGCCCAACATTTCCTTTGACTTTTAATCGTGCTGTATGTGAACTTTTAAAAAACACAAGTTGTGTCTGAGGTGCTGCATGAAATCAGTGCAGAGAGGCGGGAAGCTCGGGGGTCAAATGGCCGCTGTATGTGCAGCGATAAAAAAGACACCTGAGCGAGGCATCCTGAATCTACGCTCCTCAGGTTTTCAGTTTGTTAAAGGTGGAATATGTAGAATTTTTACACTCAAATCTAAATAAATTGTTTTAGTTGAGTTCTTAAATTACCTCAAATGTTTCCAACAGTTATCAAAGCCAGAGAAATCCTTCATTTTTGAGTTGTAACGGAACATGTTTTGTCACAGTGGCAGCCATGACAAACACGACATGTTCACTGTTGCCGTGGAAACACCGGATGTTACGTCAAAGGCCGCTGCATCAGGAAGCGTGAGCTGCTCCTGAAAACTGTCGTACTGTTGCTGTATGAGCTGCTGTGATAAAAACATCCTGTTAATTATACTCAGACACATTAACTCGTCTGTAAACATATTCTCTTCCTCAGGTCAGTTTCACCCGGTCGTCGTGACTACGGGTAACTAGGAGGAGGTTATCATCGGGGGGAGTAGCAGAGAGAATCACTCCCATGATTCCCCGCCAGCCTCAACGTCGTCTTTTGTTATTGTTTTGATGGAGAGCCCCCTGGTGGTGGAATTGACGCACTGTGCTTTTAAATGTCGATGTCAGTATTTCTTTAATTTTAATAACTGCAACGAAAAAACAAACTGAGCCTCTCATCACCTCTGCCTTTTTCCTTCTCCAGCATGTTTAAAAGAAGATGTTTAAAAAGAATCCGATGATATAAAAGATTTGAAGAGAAACAGGAAAAACACCGGCGTCTGTGTTTTTCTGTCAGGACCGTGAAGGTGAAACTTATTCCGTCTTAAATACATTTTAATTACTCGGCCTCTCTTCCTCACCTCCATCGTTCGCCCCTTTAACGTCCTCCCCTCTCCTCATTTACTTCACGTCCCCTTCCTCTTTACACCTTTGTGACCAGACTGCCAACCTCTGGGGATGTTACTTCCTGTTTATATGCAGAGCGCCGCTCCTTCCAATCAGTGCCTCTCAAAGGTTGTTACTAATGGTCCCCAAGGAGGAGATCAACCTTGAATACAGACACGGCCTCTGCAGGCATTTGTGCAGGTGTGGGGGGCGCGGCGAGTGTCGCCTCCTCGTCTCTCTCAAGGTTCAATAGAAATATAACGCCTGTGAAATGGAAATACAACGGCTTCATGTGCTCCTCCTGTGTCTGCAGCTTCCAGAGAGATTAACAACGTGTACCTCAAGACTTTGTAATCAGAAGGACCCTAAACATGGACGCCATAATCTGGTAATGAGGACGGAGCTCTGAGAGGATGATGAGCTGTCCCACTCCTGATTATTGTTCAGGGAAGAGAGGTGCACGCTCAGGAGGGGGGTGGGGGGGTGGGGGGGAGACCTTCCATATGTTTCTTTTAACAACCAATGAAGCTGCGATTCCGAGAGTTGGGGCAGAAAGAGCTGACGGCGCGAGTCCACAGCCCGGCTTCCCCAGGAACAGCCGAGCAGGCAATACTGGAGCTATAATTAAGGGGTATAAAGCATGTCATGCAGCCATTAGACCAAAGAGCTGGCAACCAATCAGCTACGACATTAATGGTGGAAACCCACCATGGCTTTATAATTCAGCTGTAAGAAGGAAAATCTGTTTTTAGAGTTCTATAGTTTAGTTCATAACTCTCAACACTTTAATTTACATCAGTCAGCCTCGTTATGAAGGATGCCATGACAGGGGGTGGAAGTTCATGTAACCTCATGAATGTGTACAAACACACACTGAGTTACAGCTTAACTGTCAGCGTACCTTTGGCAATCACATCAAAGTAGTTCTGTTTAAATGTTTAAGGTTTGAATTGTGTTTTAAATCGATGTTTTGCGAGGATACTGTTTCTATTTCTGTTATATATCAGGTTGTCTGTCCATCCTCACAGCCGTCTCTCGTACGTTCGTCCTCATCGTGTGAACGTTACTTCCTGCCGTCGCCTCGAGGGGAAATCCTTAAGAATATCACAAACGTTGACTCAGAGAGGAAGTGATTCAAGTTTAGGGGTCACAGTCGCTGAAATCACAGGACCCTTTTTTTTTAAAAGAACTTTAATTTAGGATAAATTACGGTAATGTTCCAACACATTACAACCCCAACCAACCCCCCGTGCCCCCCGCACCTCACAGACGGAAAAACGTTTTCATGACTTAATTTTACTGAAGCAGCGATCTTAAAACCAACAGGACAGTCTGTTGACAGTCCAAAAGCAACAACTGATTTAGTAATATTCTAAACCTTTTAAATCTTTCTCTCTGGTTCATTGCGGTGCGACGTCCGGCTGGTCGATGCTGCTGGTCGCTTTAGACGTTTATGTTCAGTTAGAGATTGTTGATGCCGCTCCTCCGGCTGCATCTCTGACACCGCTGGAGAGGAGAGGTGAAGAAGAAGTTTGTGCACAGTGAGCGGGCTGAGAGGTGCAGAGGAGGGCGAGAACAGCATCAAAGGAAACAAAAAAATACTGCTGCTCAGTTTGAGACATCACGCACTGAACTGCAACGCCAGCAGAGACGCAGACAAATCATCTGTTTTTACTGAACGCATGCTTCACCTTCAAGGTTCCTCCAAAGAAATGCAAAATTAATTTAAAGACAAACAAAAAAAAGAACAGAAAGAAAGAAAACCCTCCAAACTGCACGGGCTTTAATCAGTGATCAGAAACAGACAAACCTGAAATCCTGCTCTGTGTTATCTTCTTTCTGCTCTATCAGACTCCATCAGATGGATTTAAAAACCTTCTCCAACATGTACCAATAAAAAGACAAAACACTGATGATGCAGTAAAAGACGGCCTCCTCTCCCATCATGTTTATAGTGTTCCTCTTAAACAAGCGCTCGTAGTATGACTTAAATCAAAGCTAAGCATTCTGAGGAATAAACGCCACAGTGTGCATCTTTCGGTGCCAGCAGAGCGTCTGTTTTGGGATGAATTGATTTTACACACTTTGGCGGTGTCTCTCTCTATAATGGGCGACTTGGAAGGATTGCATGTTTACTCAGCAAAGGATCAGACAAGAAATTACCCTTAATGGAAACTATGGATCGTTCCCAACCTCACAGCTTAAAGATCAGCTCCTATAGGCGCTCGGTGACAGCAGCACGATTTACACACGGCTGGAGTGAAGCCACAGGCGGAGCGTGAGAGAGGGAGATACACAAGTTACATGTTTTATATCAAACTTTACTGCAGCTATATGCATTCAGAGATAATGATAAGAAGAAGAAGACAACTGCAGCATTCGGTTCTTTAATCAGTTTTTTTCTGTTTGAATTGACGTCCGGAAATCAAAGAAAGAACTCAGATAGCGTAGATAATGATGCTTTTTGTCCTGAATGCTCTGGATTTGTTTGGACCAAAGAAGGTAGGCGCTTTTAAGACACCCCCCAACCGGCCCTCCCTCGGTTTGTCAGATATGAGAGCAGTTATCAGGTCAACAGGTGTTGCAGCGATGGAAGCGGGCAAGAGAAGTGGTTCAGATAGAAGTGATTGTACCCGACCTAAAAAGCCTCTGCATGTTTCTAATAAGCTCCACGAGCAGAAACGTGCTCAAACTAGGATCAATATTGGAGATGCTTTTGAAAAATGGAGAGAGGTTAGAACACAGAAAGGTTTACAGACCGATGCAGAGCTGGATAAACACTGAAGCTTCAGAGTCCACCACATGGTGACCTGTGTGAGCATGGACTCGAGGGATGGTGCAGTCTGTTAGTTTCCTCCTGCAGCCCAAAGAAAAGATCTCCAAGGAGGCCGAAGAGTTCAGCAGGAAAGCATCTTTAAAGTCCACTTATTATTTCAGGGTCATCCTCTCCCAGCATGCACTGGGTGGAGGGGAAACACCCTGAGCAGGTCAGCAGTTCATGGCAGGTCTAACTTAAATATTCACATCCACATCCACAGAGAGGAGTGTTTCTGTTTCAGGTGAGTGGAGGAAACTGCAGCAGGAAGAGGAAGCAAACACAACATGCACAACAGAGACCTCCAGGTGGACACTCCTCCACCCAGAGGTTTGTTAGCATCGTGTAGAGGATTCTTTCTGGATGTAGATTTAACATCTGTCCTGTCTATATAAAGAAACAGTATATAAAGCAGCAGACAGATGTGTGCAGCTGTGAGTTCAGTGAGGCTGCTGGAGGAGGACTGCTGGTAACGTTTGCAGACGGGGATGAAGAAGGAGGCTACTGCTCCCAATGAGGGCTCCATAGCTCCGAATACTCCAAATGATTTTCATCAGGAGAAACATGTTGGGAATACAGAAAAGATGCAAACGTCCAAAATGAAAACTTGAAATAAAGTGCTGCGACAGATGAACTGTAGACTTCAACAGCACAGACTCAGAAAACAAAAGCAAAAACAAAACGCTTCTAACAAGCAGTCACAACGGGAGTCCTGCAGGCCTGAAGGGTTAAAGAGTTCAAATCCTTGAAACCTTAAAATAAAGCAGGCGTCCATGAACAAAGCGTGAGCTCAGCGTGCAGCCCATCCCGACATCTCAACATTAATCAGAATCAGAATCGGGGTTTATTGCAAAGTACATTTACACATACAAGGAATTTGACTTGGTGTATTGGTGCTAAACAATTAACAAGGAAATAAAGTAGAACTAGCAACAACTTAAACAATACAGTATAAGAAGATATTACAATATATAAAATAGAATTTAAAAATGTAAAATATAAAAAATTAAAAACACAAAATGTACAAAAGGTGCAATGTAGGAGCTGTGCAGTGGACTATGAGAAAAAAATGTATTAATAATCGTCAGTTACAGTTTGGAGGGAAGGAAACCTTGGTGCACACTGAAGAGTCATTTAGAGAGACAGTTTGTGAAGTTTAAAGTCTGCAGTTTGTCAGAATGACCATCTTTAGTAGAATATTCTCTGTTCTGTTCAAAGGATTCTATGTGGAGATGAACATAATTAAGGAACAGGATCACAGGTGAGGTGATAGTGAAAGTGAGAACATGTTAGTGTGAAACCTGAAAATGAAACGGTGTGTCTGCATGAGCTCACCTGGAAATAGGTCAGACTATGAGACATGGCAGACTACAGAGAGAATTACATTTTTACACATACGCTGGGCGGTTCAGTTCCAGCACGAGCTTCAGTCATGGTGTGAATCAGGGTGTTGCAACACATGGAAAGCAGGAGGAGCAGGTCTCACATGGAGGCCCGGGTTCAGTCTCTGGTCTGTGCAGCTTCTCTGTCTGTCACATGTCCAGGTCTTTGTCTTTATAGAGAACAAACCATATGACGTATTTTTGTAGGCCAACCCTGAAGTAGCATCTCCATGGGGTCTAATGAGAATATGAGATTTTTTAATTGGATTTTGGATCATTGCAGAAAATAATCTCTGTGTCAAACGCACGTTTCTGTGTAGGCATTTTGTTCAGCAGGATGATCTTCACAGATGAACATCATTTTTATGATGTTTGAAGTGTTAATGCGGCCGACAGAAGTAAAAAGCTAACGTTATGCTACAAGCTAACTACACCACGGTCGGATGATTGTGACGTCACTCGTGTTATGCTTCAGACGATCTCTGATAAACTAATCAGCTTCATAAATAGTTTACTAACATAAACAGTTAACTGCATGTTTCTGCAGATGTAGCCGTCAGAATCCATTCTTTGATCCTCATTCACGTCTCACATTGAACCTTGACTCTTTTCTTTGCTGCTGAGCTAAAGCATAAAAACAAAAACAGAGGTGTGTCCGTCAGGGATTCTTAACTTAACAAACAGCTCCAACGCACACTTGTTAGTCAACTCACCCACGCCCCCAAATTATGCAAATGTGGACAGAGCTCTTAGCCTTAATATTTTTCAAAACGAATAGTTCAGTCAGACGAGTCACGCTTCATCATTTCAAATATTGAATGCGGCAGAACATAGTTTGTGTTTGGCGTCTAGTCTCCGCCCTCATCGCTCTGCACAGATTGATTTAACGTGCAGAGATTTGAGGAATGATGTGATGATATCTTAAACCCCCCCAGTCTCAGCTGACAGGTGGACCCTGGGGTGGAGGTGCGGATGACACTAAAGGAACTGTGTTTCAACAAGACATTTGGTTTTGAACAGCTGAGTTTTCAGCTCGACTAAGCTAACAGGAAGTCATCTCAGTGTGAAGTTAGCATCAGGCTGAGCTCTCCTGGATCTTTAATCTGCAGACCAACACAAACATTACAATCATAAATTATTCCTGTGGGCCTTTTAAAATGTATTTATTTGACCTAAACCAACAAAGAATGCGTTTAAGAAGTATCGACAAAAGCTTCGGCCAAGTTTCTCCGTTTCAGGGGTCAATGTCATGCACATTCACTCTATTTAAAAATGATGACGTGATATGTACCCTTCTTGCTCTGTGACTATCCATATCCAGGGTATTTAGAAGTATAGTGCAGGAATATTTAACATGCAGGTGGTGGAAGTCAGCCACTTCCACAGGATGGAGAGAATAAATAAACAGTTAGATGGAGGGAGAAGTCTCAGAGGGTGACGCTCCAGCTCTCTCTCTCTCCCTCTCTGTCTCTCTCTCCCTCCCTCTCTCTCTCGCTCTCTCCTGCAGTCGTAACCTGGAAGCTTTCCGTCAGCCCCCCCCCCTCTCTGGAAGCAGAGATGAGAGGTGTTGAGAGGAAAGGCCTCGGGCGCAGACCTCCACTAACGCTCAGCTCAACAACCCCGGCTGTTTCCAGGGAGCTCCTCATTGCGCTTCAAAAGCTTTCTACGAATGGGAACCTTGGTGGCTTCTCAGCAGGCTGCCTCCATGAAGAGCTGCTCAGCTGCTCGGCTTAGAATCAATATGAAAGGGTTAGAACCACCAGCACACTTGGGATTAAGTATAGGAAAGGAGCAGGATTTAAAGTGCTTGGTACCTTTTAAAGGCAGATATTAGGAGTGGAATGAAATTTGGGATCAAAGCTCGCGGGACGCTGAGAAGTGATGTTGGCTGAAATTAAAGGCTGACAGAAAGGGAAGAGTTTGACAGAACACACTGATCTCTGTGTGAGGCGCCGCTTTGAAACGTGCAGAGTTCCAGCTTCAACACAACAAACAAATACCACCCAACAAATAACATGGGGCCATTAGGGGAATAACAATATCTGTGTTGCATTTCTGAGCTCTGTGTCACTTTCAGTTTGCCTGTTTTCTCAAATATCTCAGATTCTGTGCCGGTCTTCAAACACACAAGCCGGGTGTTTCATGTCATGCTCATAGCAACACAAACACTAAGGCCGGAGATATTCCTGCTGTTTCCTTTGCCTTTGTGGAAGCATCATGAACGTTATTGTTCACATATTGGCCTCTAGAGGGCGCACCGGAGAGCTCAGGCCATTTGTAACTACCTGATGATGTGCAGGAGGTAACCTTCAGGAGGTGACTGTCCGTACAGACGCTGCAGCCCAGGACTTGTTTGATATTTAGTTTTGCACGTTTCAATGCAGACTGCCAAAATGGAACTTGGTCTATCAGTTTGTCTTTAAAACCAACCCCCCAAAAGCTCAGGATGTTTAACAACACAGAGTAAAACTGAATTTCCCCTCGCACGATCTTCTTCTTCTATCTCCGCCCCAGAAAAGTTTAAAATGTTTGTGACTAATTTTGGGTATTCTGCATCTTGTGACCATGTGGAATTCATTTTTGAGGACGTACCGATGACGGGGACTCAAGGCGGCATCGTGTGTGTGATGGTGTAGTAAGATACAGCTGCTTGTTTGTACTTAAAACATTATAGCTGAACAAAGTGTGCAAATAGTAAAGGCTTAAGGACAGTAAGAACAAACAGTGCTGCCCCTCCTCTCTTCTTACTGCACCACACACACACACACACACACACACAACGCCTTAAATCCAGCCATGGCGTGCGTCTTTGAATTGTAACTGTTGTTCTGTTGTTTCCATGGTAACTGTATTTCACCCTGCATTAGGTGGGCGCTCTCCTTTCTTCACGTTTCCCACTCACCTTCTAACAGTGTAGTTAAAAAGCGTTGCGCGTGGCAACTCCGCTCGGCCAGAACTTTTGTTGACTCTTAACAAATTCAAGCGGCATCCAGATGTTTCCTGTGAAATGAAATCTGAGCGCTCAGACGGGCCAAGGAGCATCTCAGCTGGCAGCCCAAAGAAATGGTAACAGCATTAGAGTTGACATAGTGTTTTATTACCGTCCTGTACAATCATCAGGATCATTCATCTGCACATTCAAACTCCTTACTCTCTCATTCGTCAGCGCGGCGGCCAGGCTCAGAGCGGGAGGCGCGCTCCTGCAGGCCCGTTGTCTGTGATGTATGGCTCTATGATAAGACACTGTGAGCAGAAAATATGGATCTGTGTTTGAGATGTGATTTTAAATGTCCAGTCTCTGATATAAATGCAAACAAACCAGGCGTCTGAGCAGTACAGGCCCAGAGAT
Organism: Labrus mixtus; assembly: GCF_963584025.1. NCBI lineage: Eukaryota > Metazoa > Chordata > Actinopteri > Labriformes > Labridae > Labrus > Labrus mixtus. The sequence goes on along the minus strand of NC_083630.1, from coordinate 2,329,569 downwards.
GGATCTATCCATTCATTCTTTGTTGAGCTCATGCTTTAGGATTTACAACACCTGACAGGTGAGCTAATCAGGTGGCTGAGGTCACAGGGTGGCTTTGGGTGCTCCACGAGGAAAGCTTGTGTCATAAAATATGAACGTCAGGCGAGATGGTAAAGGATGTGTTAGCCCCGTTACTCACAGGAAACCTGTCCTGGGTTTCATCTTCACAGGATATATGTGCTTTGTTGTGTAAAGGGTTTAAAGTTCAACGTCCTGCTCCTCATGGAAAAGTATATTTATTACTTTAAGCTTATGGAAGTCCAGACTTATACAACAAAACAAATCTGGAGCAAATAAAACGTGCATTTATTAGCTATTAAATAAGTTTGAGTAACGTGGTCTGAAGTGAAATGTTTCAACAGCGACTGGATGTAGCCGCTGTGACAGTTGGTAACGAACAACTGGAAAAACACCTCAAGTTCTACATTTTTGTCATCACCGTCTTGGCTTTTTAGAAACTGAAGTGACCTGATTGGGACAATGAGGCCTGAGAGGAGCGGGGTTTGAAACATTAAGCTAGCTGTATAGAATATTGCACAGCCTTCTGTGCCCGCTGAACCTGATTCAATAAACACCAAGCGGCAGACTCCGGTCATGAAACATGAAGCCAATGTGGAAGTGTAAAATCCAGCAGTTCTTTGAGTGTCCACTTGAGGTTGGCTGCAGGTACACTGGAAGTCACAAAAAAGCTGTTTTTACGGCAGAAATGAAGCTCTGTACAGCTCATGTTTTCAAGGCGTGGGGATAAATTAAATGAAGTCGGCTGCATTGCAAAGCCAGTATCGCAGATAGCCGTACCCAAAGTATTGGACCTTAAAGAGGTGGATCAGTGCGTCTCTAACCAGCAGATAGAGGGAGACAATGATGCACAAGTTTTTTTTAGCTATTAGCGGCTGCAGTCCATTCTTAGTGACTCAGACCCAGAGAGTATCTGGACTCAGCAGAACTTCTTCACTGCTGAGCCTCATCTTTTACCTGATGAGCAGAAACAAAGTGTTTACAGATGTGTCTCTATTCCACCTGTAATACTGACTGGAAACTTTTCAGAGACATTTCAAACTTCTCTTGTGAATCACTTGCTTCATAAAAGAAAGTTATTGAAGTTCATTGGTGCTGCCGGTAACATTTAAGTCTCCGCCTGGTGGTGGTCCACATTCCTCCGTCAACAAAATAGAGAGATCGTGCTCCTCATATTTAGAATTATTATTTCACTCTAAAGTAAGGTGCTCTGTTTTGTAGATCACTGCAACACAATCTTACAATGATCTTTAAAGTCATGAGATTTCCTTTTTTTAAGTGTACAGTCTCATATGAAATCTTATGTTTCTCATGTTTCAGAAAGGAGCTTTGTAAATATATTCATGATGAAGACGTCCAATGGCATGGCGACGCTCCTCAAGGCCATCACAGTTTGGAGGATGCATACGATGTATAAATCTGAGTGGAGAAAAAAGGTTATGATTGTTGTTATATACATTCAGAATAATTGTGATTAGTGTAGTAGTCTTATCCAGAGCTTTTGTTTTCATCCTGCACAGTTTGATTAGTTTGCTTTCCTGACAGCTTCAGCTGGATTTAGGAACGAGGGTCAGTTTGACCGCCGCCTTAAGGAGGTTATTATCAGAGTGAAATGTGCTTCCTGGGTTCACCCTGTAAATGTAAGTAAGTCTCAATATACGACCCAATCTGCTGCCTTCAGCTCTGAGTATGTGCACGCAGGTTTCAGAGTTTTTATTACAATCCCTCCTTTCTCTTCCCTTCTTATGTAAGCTCTTAGTGCTGAGTCTATTTACCTGTCACATTTTTCTCCTTAATGAAAACGGTTTCATGCATTCACTAATACATCCCATATATATCATTCTGATTGTTCAGGACTAGATCTCCAGCAGCCTAACTGTACTCACAGCTGCACACATCTGGGTGGAGGAGTGTCTGTCTGGAGGTCACGTCTCTGTTGTGCATGTTGTGTTTGCTGCCTCTTCCTGCTGCAGTTTCCGCCACTCACCTGAAACAGAAACACTCCTCTCTGTGGATGTGAATATTTAAGTTAGACCTGCGATGAACTGCTGACCTGCTCAGGGTGTTTCCCCTCCTTCCACCCAGTGCATGCTGGGAGAGTCTGTTTCAAAGTGTGTGCTTGTTTACTTAACAAAAACAACTGAATAAGATTATCCAACGTCTCATTGACTTTCAGGATTTTATTTGTTTATTTTTCCTCCCAGCTCAGAACTGTTCAAATCTTGTGTAACATTGGTTTTTATTCCGAGGGTCTCCTGGGATGAGAGCACTTCTCATAATGAACAGGCTAATCACAGTTTTCTTGCCAAATGCAAAGCAGACCTGGCAGCTTCTTACGCGTCGTTAAAATGTCTAATTATCCAGCGTGTTCTAAAAACGTCTCGTTTTCTCACTTTTAAGATGATCCGAGATGACTGTGCTAAAATATGAACGACACTTAAGATCGTGTGCACGATGCTGAAGATTTAAACAACCTCATGACTGTTACTGCCTCGTTATGGTACGTTACCCAAAGGTCTGTATGAAACATGGACGTCCAGTCAGTGACGTCATCCATTGGTTTCTGAAGAGGCATTACAAACCCATTAATGGTGGTCGCCATATTGGAAATGCTGTCTCTACCTAACCCCTGCTGGACATTTTAACTCGAGGCTCTATCTCATCTTCACTTCCTGTTTACCTCTCATGTGACCTCTAATACATGACCACTTCCTCAACTTACTGAAATCTGCACCTCAAGAAAATATGCTGAATCAGGACGTTTGTTTTCGCTCCCACCCTTACTTCCCGTGTGCCTCTCTAAAATGTAAAGACATAAACAAACTGCACACACGCTGAACGACCTATCGGACCGCACCACGGCCGCTCTGATGGGATCTCACGCCCAGACAAATCCCCCGCAGCTCGCCAGCGGGATATTCTCAGTGTTGATGGAGCTATCGATCATGCACACATTAAAATGATGTCTGCGGCCGTAAATGCCAATGGTGGAGAGGTCCATTAATCAGGAAATCAATGCTGCTGTCAATAGACGGCCCCGGCCCTGACAATAGATGACAGTCTGGAGGCGGAGCTTAAGGTGAGCTGAGCGGAAAGCATTCACCATTGACCCCCCTCCCCCCCCCCACCCCCCACCCCTCTTGTCCTCCACCCTCAGGCCGGACTTCATCTTTCAGTAAATCCTTTTAGGGACCGCTGAGACCCTCGAATGCTGAGCGAGTGAGCAGGTCATAAGTCATGAACTGGAGGAGACGAGGAAGATCAGAGTCAGCGTTCCTCACCCCTGAACCCCCCCGAGGTCTGAACGGGTCACATGAGAGAAACACGGCGAGCAGGTGTGGAAATCAAACATCACACTCAGATATTCTCCAGATGAACACGCAGCACTTCCTCCTTTTGAAGCCGCTCTTCTGTTGCTACGTTCTCTGCATCGTTGCCGGGGACGACGGGATCAACATCTGATAGATGTATTTGCGGCGTTGCATTTCTTCACCGGCTGTGGTTGAGTCAAACCAGGGATCCATAAAGAAATAATTATATGACGAGTTTCCTTTTTCTTTTTCCTGTGTTTTCACTCGATGTTCCGTCTTTAATTAAATTTGTTGCTACAACAAACGTTGCTCCGCCTTCCTAACCGGCTTGAATCACTTCACGTCGACATCATAATATCATTTTAGTGTCTTAATGTCGGACATTATTAATGAAACTGACATTTTAATTCAGTTTCTTACTGTGCATTATGATACCACTCAAAGGCAGAATACGTGGGATGAGTCAGATTTTTGTTCTGGTGTTTGTCGTCTGAATCGTATGTGAGCTAACTTCAGGAAGACGAGTTTGTGTCGTATGATTGGCATAATCTCAGCATGAAAAAATATCTGATTCAGGAGTTTTGTTGAAGGATCTGTCGACAAAGAAAATGTAAAAATCTTGTTACCTTTAAAAGTTCTGAAACACAGACGAGCTTAAAGTGTTGAAACATGTTTGGGGCACTGGTGGTGCGGTGGTTAGTGCGCGCGCCCCATGTATGGAGGCTGTGGTCCTCAGAGCGGGCAGCCTGGGTTCAAATCCCAACTGTGGCTCCTTTCCCGCATGTCGTTCCCCTCTCTCTCTCTCTATCCACTGTCCAATCTCTCCATTAAAGGCACAAAAAGCCCCCAAAATAAAAAAAATAAAAAAGTGTTGAAACATGTTTTTGGTGTGAAATGATCGCACACGCCTCGTCTCTTCAGGGAGTCCAAACGAATCCTTCGCAGCGTTAAGTGTTCTCTGAAATCGTGAGCCGGACTCGGCACCGACTCTCAGAGCGCTCTTTAGGTTTCGATAATCTAAATAAGCGTCTGAATCATGACCTCCTCTGGCTCACTAGATTTAAAGACAAATGCACCTTTAATGGAACTTAAAGAATCCGCTGTGTGTGTGAGAGTGAGTGTGTGTGTGGCGTGCGGCGTGCGTGTGTTCAGCCAAAGTGCTTAAATAGCAGCAGTAAAATTACCCTGCCACTCGACGCTGGCCTGCAGGTTTCATGCCGTTCAAAAGCAGCTTTTTAAGTTGACGAATAATTGCTGAGAGCGACTTGACTTTTCTATTTTTCCATCAAGCGTCAGAGGAGCGTCGGTGAAAGAACGCCACGCTTGCGTCTAGACCAGAAATTGTCAGGCAATCTGTGGCGTGAGTTTCCCTCTTTGTGAGTCCGTCTTTTAGCGAGCGCGTCAACTTGCAACATTCCCTTTTAGCACTTTTGCCTCCTCTTTTCGATAAGTGAATTGAATTGCAAAGATCTGGATATAATTTGACTTTAGACATAACCAATTTATCTCACAGCTCAGCCGCTGTAATGAAAAGCCGGGCCGAGCGCTGGATTGGCGGGGAGTGACACCTGCTTCGGTTGGTTCAAATTAGAAAAGCAGGAAAGCAGGAAACTGTCAAACAGAAATGTGTCAGACATTTTACAGGTCTAGTACTCTTGTAGGCTGGAGGGTTTCAGACGAAGGGTCTCACAGAAAGCTTCTTCTGAGTGCACACATGCATGTTGATGAGAGGCATTTCACCAACGCCTTTCTGTCACAACCGTCCACTCTCAGCCCGTTCCTCACGCCGCTCTCACAGACATCAGAAAGTCACAGACAGCTGACTTCTGGTTAAATGCAAAAAAGCTTTTTAATTCAGAACTCAAAGAAAGGGAGAAAGATTTCTGAACTGTGAAGTTTGAAATGATTTTGATTTTTTATTAGTTCTGTACTGATGAGCGAGGGCGATGGATACAACTGTAGATCAAAGTCTTTGGTTTCTGTTTTTGTGACCTCATCGGCTCATGGAGGTTGAAATGGCCTCGTTTGTTTAGCAGGACGTTTGTCCTTTGAGCAGTGCAGAGGAAGGAGAACACACAGGCTATCATTGGATATTTAATTGAACTTCTATAAACAGACCCGTCCATCAACTTCGTCTTTCAGCTCCAACTCGCTCTTCATGTGGAGTCAAGATTAAAGGTCCAATCAGTGAGATGTGTAGAGAGTGAAATGATAAAGGTATCTTACTACATGATCAGACATTAAGGAAACATGTTATGTTGAAGTGCTGGCTTCTCTGACAACAATGCAGCAGTCAGTATGTCCTCCTTCTAACTTTAGATTCTGCTCCTGAATGCTCTGGATTTGTTTGGACCAGAGAAGGTAGGAGGTTTTAAGCCACCCCCACACGGCCATTTTGGACGCCCCTCGGTTTGCCAGATCTGAAGCGGTCAAGAGAAGTGGTTCAGATAAAATGGAGAGAGGTTAGAACACAGAAAGGTTTACAGACCCATACAGAGCTGGATAAACACTGAAGCTTCAGTGTCCACCACATGGTGACCTGTGTGAGCATCAACTCTAGAGAGGGGGGGGGGGGGGAGACAGCTCTCTAATGATGTTTAGAATTTAGACTGCAGTACCCATTTTAACCACTAGGAGTCAGAGTTACATACGGCTCCTTTAATGGTATTGTTTTGGTCTGAATATCCTTCATCACTTATCCTGGTATCAGCCTCTGTGTAACTTACTATTTACAATTAAAATGAGACTCACAGGTGACAGATGAACGGGTGCTTCTGTCTCTTGAGCAGGATGGATCTGATTTGTCGCCACATATTTTAAACCAATCTTAGATTCTCCAATCAAAGGGTCAGTGGTGTTTGCTGCTCTGATGTAGACAGTGAAGGATCCTGGTTTTATTTCTCTGTTGCATAATGGTTCTTCAAAACACAACAAGGTCTGAACAAATCCTTAACCCTGATCACCGTCAAGAGAAATGTTTGCTTCAGAACCAACGTCTGTTAGTCTGTTTTATTTATTAATTATAATATTTCAAACTCAGCTTTGTCTTGATCAGAATACACTCCCTGTTTAACACCTCTCCCTGTTTCTCTTTCTTGAGTGAGTTTGTTCGAGTGCCACCATTTTCTGAGTTCACCTTTCCCATTTCACCTCCTCCTCCTCCTCCTCCTCCTCCTCCTCTTCCTCTCTCTCCTCCTCTCTCCTCCTCTTTCTTTCTCTCCTCCTCCTCCTCCTTTTCCCCTCTCCACCTCCTCCTCCTCTTCCTCTTTCTTCCTCTCTCTCCTCCTCCTCCTCTTCCTCTCTCTCCTCCTCCTCCTCTCTCCTCCTCCTCTCTCTCCTCCTCTCTCCTCCTCCTCCTCTTCCTATCTCTCCTCCTCTTCCTCTCTCCTCCTCCTCTTCCTCCTCCTCTCTCCTCTTCCTCTCTCCTCCTCCTCTTCCTCCTCCTCCTCTCTCCTCTTCCTCTCTCTCCTCCTCCTCCTCCTCTCTCCTCCTCTTCCTCTCTCTCCTCCTCCTCTTCCTCTCCTCTTCCTCTCTCTCTCCTCCTCCTCCTCTCTCTCCTCCTCCTCCTCCTCCTCATCCTCTCTCTCCTCTCTCCTCCTCCTCCTCCTTCTCCTCCTCCTCCTTCTCCTCCCTCTCCTCCTCCTCCCTTTCCTCTTCATCCTCCTCCTCACCCTCCTCCTCCTCCTCCTCCTCTTCCTCTCTCTCCTCCTCCTCCTCCTCCTCTTCATCTCTCTCTCCTCCTCCTCCTCACTCTCCTCCTCCTTGTCTCACCCTGAAAACAGAAAGTTTTACTGATTACATCAAATTACAGAGAGCTGTTATGGTGCAGCTTCCCGGTGAGAGCAGCTGCTCCTCTGTCACATTAATCCATGATGCTTATGCTAATGTAAACTCCTTTTTCAAAGGTTCTCCACAAACATGATGTTATTGAAGCTGCCAATCATTGTTTATGTAATTACACCATTAAACGTTCTGATGAATGACACCCACATCATCAGCGGAGAGGGAGGCTGACAGCAGGAAACACTTCTCACTCCAGAAGAAACTTTTCTTGTTCTGCAGAAAATCTTCAACAACAGTTGGACTGAGACTCTGATGAGTGACGGCGCTGATGGATTACAGATCATCTGCTGTTTAACCTTTGGACGGCATGCTGATGAAATTCAGGTTTACACTCACACACATAGGCCCGCACACAAACAGGACCTGTAGACATGCATTGGTGGAGAGATGTCAAAGTGGGGCACCAGAGCAGTTGGGGGTTCAGAGTTTTGCTCAAGGGCACCTTGGCAGTGCTCAGGAAGTGCCCTGGCACCTCTCCAGCTACCAGACCAACTTCCAGATTATGGTGACTCAGACCAGAGACTCAGACCTTACCTGTCAGAACACACTACACAGCTCCTGCTACAGGCTCTTGTGATATCACACATCGATTATTGCAACTCTCTACTGGCAGGTCTTCCTATATGCACTATCAAACCTCTGCAGATGATACAAAACATAATAAAGCAGATACAGATGATGCAGCAGCACGATTGGTCGTCAACCTTCCTAACTGTTCATCTCCTTACACTGGCTCCCAGTTACTGCTCGCATCAAATTTAAAACTCTGCTGCTCGTTTACAAAACAGCGACTAAAACGGCTCCTCCTTACTTTAACTCTCTCATCCAGGTCTACACTCCCTCCCGCCCACTACGCTCTGCCAATGAAAGGCGTCTGATCCAACCTTCACAACAGGGTCCTAAGTCTCTGACTAGACTCTTCTCCTCTGTCGCCCCCCGGTGGTGGAATGAACTTCAAAACTCCATTCGATCTGCAGAGTCCCTCTGCACCTTTAAGAAAAAGCTAAAGACCCAACTCTTTCATGAATACCTACTAACTTAATGATGATGGTCTCCATATTATTGATGATGATGATGGTAATGACGATGGTTTTTGTTTGATAACGATGACTTATAAGATGGTTTCTATACTGATTAGAGCTCTCAAGAACTGCCCTCAATGTTGTGCTTTGCCTCTGGTCACTTCCTGTCAGCACCTGTGTGTCCAATCAGACTCAAAGCTGATCGTTTGCTCTTACTGACATTGTTCCCTTTTTTTCTAGATCCTTGCTTGTGTTGTACTTACTCTCTGATGTACGTCACTTTGGATAAAAGCGTCTTCTAAGTGAATTGTAGAATTGGTCAGCACCGGGACTTGAATTGGCGACCCTCCGGTTCCCAACCCATGTCCCTACAGACTGAGCTACTGCCGCTACTAACGCTGCTGGTTAAAATAAAGCGGCTGCTAGTTTCCAGAATCCAACAGCCTCAGAGGAAGGTTAAAAGTTAGTCTCCATCAATTGCTCCTACGGTTCTGCGTTCACTTTGTATGCGTGTGCTGATGATTCTCGGGTATTGTCCCATGCTGTTTGGACACAGTGGGGGGTCTCTCTTGTTTTGTTTGATTGATCAGCTTCTGATGTCATATATCTATAATTGACTGTATAAGGTTTATATGTGACTGCTGCTCTTAACCTCCGAGCGGTTTGTTATTGATGAACTCTTCTCACATTAGAACCAGATGATTGATGATGAAGTCAGAGAATCCATAACACTGTAAATTATTCATGTTTCAGAAGTATCTCTCAAAGAAGCACAAGGTAACCTTTGGACTGATTATTCTGGAGAACAAAATCAAGTCAAATGTAAATTAACTTATGCTTGTATATTTGTTTTCTAGTCGTCTGACGACTCAAAACGCTTTTACACCGAAAGTCTCACAAGTGTTGAAGGTCTTGTCTCTGAATCTAAAGCATTTTTACTCGGTCTTGACTCCAGATTATAAATCAAGACCTCCACTGATCGTCAATTTTTCCATGTCATTTCTGTGATTAGAAGGAAAACTCCTCTTTCTAAAAGAAGGAATAACTTAAATTCATTCATAGTTTGATTTGTATCCCCCGGTGTTACCGTCTAAGTCAGTGACACGCCCCCTGCAGTCCTAAAGTGGAGCTTACAAAGTAAATAAAAACAGACTTGGACATGTGCTTACATTGTTTAATCTAACAATGTGTCTTTGTGTTTTGCAGATATTTTCTCCCCGTGTGCCGTTGGACTCGCCGCTCTTTCAGGACCGCCTGCTCTGAGGCACGTTGATTAACCTTCTTTATGTTGTGCAGCTAATGGAGCGGGAGATCTGTGGTTTGTGGTGGTACTCACTCCGATAAAGAGCGAGGCTTCTTCAGAGCCATAAAGCTGCTGGTCCCCCCCCCCCCCCCCCCCCTGCTGAGTGTGGAACTCACAGATTTACAGCAGAGCTCGGAGGCTGGGGTGCATGAAGAACTTACAGACCTGTAGAGCGCCACGTGTTGCATGAATCCTCAGTTATGAATAATTGACGTCTCTGAGCTGTGCAAATGTGATCACGCATGTGTTTGTGTGCATGTGTGTGTATGTGTTTTATCACCACAGAGCAGAGGAGGCGAGAGCGGGAAGGTTTCTATGTTTTATTTCACAGAAACAGGCGAGTGTGTAACCTCTGTGTGAGTTTCTGTCAGCCCTCCATCCAGCTATCATTTACAGATTTAAGTCTGATTCAGGCGCAGCATGGAGCCTCTTTAACAATCAAACTGGAGCGCTGGTGGATGCAGAGGTTGGCGCTGATTGTTAACTTTTTGACAGCTGGAATAAGAGTGTGAATACTCGGTGTGTGTGTGTGTGTGTGTGTGTGTGTGTGTGTGTGTGTGTGTGTGTGTGTGTCTTTGTTGAAACTGAAACCTTTCCACTGAAAAGAAAGATTTTCCCATGTTGCAGTGAATGTCACAAAGCATTGTGAGTAATCTGGGCTTGTCTTGTACTTTAAACCGAGCATACAGATGACCAGGGGAGTAACCCGTGTTCTTAAAAATCTATACAGGAATCAGTGATGTGAGTGGAGACGAAGGTTTGTTTGGTCCAAACAGCAGCCCGCCCTCCTTCTTCTCAACAAACAGTTCGATAGTTCTGCCTCTTTTTATCTCTTTTAAGTCTTCATTTTCTGGTTGTTTATCTCTCTGCATGGTGTTCCCCTTTTGACATATTGCATCAGAGAGGTTCCTCCTGACCAGTGAATATTCTTGATGATAGAAGACGTCCTGTCAGCATCTGATTTACGTCGACCTTGTTGCTGAAATTTAACTTTTTTTATTTCTCCGAACTCCAATATCTTTTTCTTCTTCTTCTCCTTTAAAGGTGGAGTCAGTAGAAATGTTTGTAAACATTCAAACTGGGCCCCTCCTCCTGGGCTCATCTCCCACAGAAGCCCCGCCCCCTGCAGGATGTAGTGTGTACATGTACTGCTTGTACCTACACTGCAAGCTAACGCACGCTAGCACAAGCTAACTGCCGGTGTTTGTCACCTGCCTGTCCAACAGGAAGTAGACCAACTCCACGTCCACAGGTAAAAGACAACACAACGTTCACCCTCGTTTTAGAACGAGCTTTATCCACTAGGTGTTTCTCCTCACTCCTAAACTCACCTGCTGCGCTGTCATTGGCTGGAGGAAACACACCAGCTCCGCCCAGAAACATCTTGAGTCAACCAGAACAAAGCAGAACAGTAAAATCCAGTCAGAGGACAGAGTCTCTGCAGACACAGTCACCACCACACATGTATGGAGGCCCAGAAGAGACGATGGAGCAGCTTCACTTTAGGAGAAGTCTATCTTTTATTTTGAAGGCCCCTACATAAGTCTGTATTTTATTTTGAAGGAAGAAGCTGCTGACTCTGCCTTTAAAGATTTTGTAGAAATAAATAATAATAAGTTTCCTCTTCCATGTGATCACAGAGTTCAGAATCTTTTATATTTCTGACCTTCGTTTGAACTCCAGCAGTAAATGGTTCTACATGCTCGTCTCCAGAAGTGAAATGTCTCCGCACGCTGTCACACTTAAAGACGCGGTGAGTTTGTCCCGCACACACTCTCCTCCTCTTCAAGCTTTTGATACATATTTTAATACAATCACGGGCCGGGCGCCACGCACAGACAAATCCGTTTGTATAAGTCTGATAAAGTATCTGCCAGCTGTCGGCCTATTTCCATGACGGCTGTGTCGTAGTGCGGACAGACTTTCTATCATTCAATCAATCAAATGTGACATGCTCTCTGTGCAGATGAAAGCGAGTCCTTGAATGGCTTAAGTAATGTCGTGGAAAACATGCTCCGCTAGCTAACTTTGTTGCCGTGTTGACCTCGCTCTGAAGTCAAATCCTGCTTTTAGGAAACATTACAGCCTCTGTGGATTTCAGGAGCTTGTTATTTTAACCTCTAGAGTGGACTCTTAACGACCTGGACAAACAGAAAGGAAACACTTTAATATTCAACCAGAGAAGACAAAAGCTGCTTCAGATTTCAGAGTTTCTTTTTAACAAACATGTCCCTCATCTTATTTTGACTCCTCGTCAGTCTCGTATATCTTTGATAATGTCTTTTAATTAGAAATGTTAAACACTTTCAATTCATGTCAAAATATTCAACTTACCGATTGCTGGTTGCTGATTAGTCATACTATTTTTTTTTTTCAGCACAAAAAGTGACGGGGGTCTAGCAGTTAATGTGCACTCGCTCCATGTACAGAGGCTGATGTCCTTTAGAACGGGCGGCCTGAGTTCGAATCCGACCTGTGGCTCCTTTCCTGTTATCATTCCCCTCTCTCTCTCGCTCCCTGGTTTCTGTTTAAAACTAGTTTTTAAGTGTCAAAAGAAGACAGACAGACAGTGTCTGTCACGGCAACAGCAGATATGCCTGTTTAACCTGTTTACCCCCTCTGATCATGAGAGAAAGATCGACAGGAAACCTGATTTAGCAGCTAGTTAGCTTGTGTTTATCTGAGTGTGTGTGTGAGAGGGAGGGAGAGAGTGTGTCTATGCAGGTATACTGTATTTGAGCCGTACATATGAGATGACTGAAACACACACAGATCCGACTTCAGCCTGAGGTCAGGTCGTACAGTGTGAGCACATGAATGGTGAGCTGCGTCGTAAATGATTCAGTCTGACATTCAGTCGTTGTACGTCTTTACTGAGAGGAAACAAAGTGTTGACCTGCGATCCTGAGTGAGGCACTCATTCACAAAAACCCTTCCCTAGATATCCTGGATTATGTCAGGTGTTTCTGCGTCTCCATTAGATTGTAATCCGTGAAAGACGAGCTTCACCTTCACTGATGCTGATGAAGGAATGATGCTTCATTCACCGTCAGAAGCTCTTCAGAAGTCACCAGATACCTCGTGTTAAACCCGCCGTGCCGCGTTCCTGTTGTTCCTGCCGGAACCCCCGCCCATCACAGATCAAACCTGGAGGTGCCGCCGGGTAATTACCCACAATCCTTAGTCCTCAAGCTTTTGTAAATCTCTCACCAGCTCATTAGCGGTGTTTATTTGAAGAACTCGTTTTCGCAATATCCTCATTTTCACGATATATTTCAGGAGCCGAATTCTTCACCTCAGTGTGACGCTGTGATCAGCTGTTTGCTAACCGCGTGTGTGTCTTGATGATGTCATGAAACAGGTAATCATGTACAGAAACATTACATTATTTCAGACTTGAGGTCAGAGGTTGTGTGTGATTTTCACGGTGGCGCTCGTTCCTCTCGTGTCTGTTATTTAGGAATATCTGGTTTCTCTGCGCCCGTGTGGCGGTGTATCATCCGCAGCTCAACTGTCTCGTCAATATTATCAACCTGAGATAATTAGTGGGTGCTCAGTGTAAGGAAAGCTGCAGGCCTGGTGGAAATGACTTTATTGATGAGTACAGAAACACTATTGACTTTTCCAGTAAGGAGGAATTAAAATGCAGCGTTTCTGTGGTGGTCATGAGATCCTCTCTGTGTCAGTTTACACGCCGTTTACAGTCTCCACAGCGATTAAACGTGAAATTAAACAAGACTCAGTTTCTCTGCAGCCAGAGAATAAAAGAAGCTTATTGACTTGAATCTATTCACAGGGATTAATCGGTGACAGCTGATCAGGAGCTGAGCAGGTTCAGATCATTCTGAAGACTTGAACATGCAGAGGAGTCTCCTCAGAGTCTGGACCAGGAGAAGACCCCAGACAAGGCTGCTGTATCAGGAAATAACCACGTCTCTTCATTTGAAGTTTTAGTGTGTTCAGAGGCCTCTGGATAGTGTGTGTGTGTGTGTGTGTGCGTGTGTGTATTTGTGTGTGTGTGCGTGTGTGTATTTGTGTGTGTGTGTGTATTTGTGTGTGTGTGTGTGTGTGTAGTTGTTGTGTGCTTTGTTAACCTGTGTGTGTGTGTATTTGTGTGTGTGTGTATTTGTGTGTGTGTGTGTGTGTGTATTCGCTGTGTGCTTTGTTAACCTGTGTGTGTGTGTATTTGTATGTGTGTGTGTGTGTAGTTGCTGTGTGCTTTGTTAACCTGTGTGTGTGTGTGTGTTGATGTTTATGAATGAAGGAGTAATGGACGCTGTGATTATAGCGGAGAGAGTGTTTTGCACGCTCGGTTGGTTTTTGTCTCTTCTTCTTGACTCAGTGCTGCAGATCTGTTCTCTGCTCTGAACATAAAAGAAGTGAAACATCAGGCAGTAGCTCAGTCTGTAGGGACTTCGGTTGGGAATCGGAGGGTCACCGGTTCAAGTCCCGGCACGGACCGAAGTCCGGAAATTGGTCTGGTAGCTGGAGAGGTGCCAGTCCACTTCCTGAGCACTGCCGAGGTGCCCTTGAGCAAGGCACCTAACCCCCCCCCACCAGCCCCGCCGTGGGCAGCCCCCTCACTCTGAGACCCCTCCATTAGTGCACGTCCACAGGATCCTGTTTGTGCATGTTTGTGTAGCATGTTAACTAGACAGAGTGTAAAAACGAATTTCCCCTCGCGGGATCAATAAAGTATAAATTATTATTATTATTAACATGCTGTCACTCTCAGTATTTACCATAGTATCTACCATCAGTGTGTGAAAGGGTGTGAATGGGTGGGTGTGACAGGTGGTGTAAAAGTGCTTTGAGTAGTTGGAAGACTAGAAAAGCGCTATATAAGCTCAAGTCCATTTACCATTTACCATCAGTGTCGGAGACTCCGCCCACCTCTGTCCCCGTCTACTCTAAATAATGGCGATCGATGATTTGCAGACCAATTAAAGCAGAAAAAGAAACCACTTAGCATGAGCAGGAAGTGTTCTTACAGCCACTCTTGACCCTTTAGCTAATGTTTTTGATGAAAACATGAAACAGATTTTGCTCTCTGGACCAGGAGAAAATCAATTCTGACCCTTTAAAAACATATTAACAGAACGACAGATGCAGGTCGTGTCACAGTGGACACAATTTATCTGCGTCTGTTTGCTGCTACCTGCTCATGTTTGCTAGCCAGCCGGGCAGGACACTCTCTGACTTTCACTTTCAAAGGTGACAAAGAGACGACAAACAAAGATCCAAATGTCAAATGTAAATATCTAAATCCACAAACAATGAGCTGGCAGTGGGCGCTGCTCTGTGTTGGCACGCTAATGAATATCACAGAGAGGTCCCTCTTTCTGAACACATCTTCGGGACTATAATCCCGTCACAAATCAAATCGCACGGCCATATTGAACCTGGATAATTGCAGACAGGGCTCTCTGATAAGCCCTTGTAATGGAACTCTGTCAATCACGTCATGCCGTACAGCCCGTCTCACCCGGTGTCTGCTCAAATTGAATGAAGAAATCCAGGAGCCGCTGACATTTAGGTCGACTGCACCGCTGATGGTGGGACGAATGTTCCGCTTTAATTGCATTAACCGGCAGAAAGTAAAAGCAAATTTGCCGTATGAAAAGCAATTATGGCGCCGCTGACTGGAGCTTTTATGCTGAGAAA
Organism: Labrus mixtus; assembly: GCF_963584025.1. Classification (NCBI taxonomy): domain Eukaryota; kingdom Metazoa; phylum Chordata; class Actinopteri; order Labriformes; family Labridae; genus Labrus; species Labrus mixtus. The sequence goes on along the minus strand of NC_083630.1, from coordinate 2,314,369 downwards.
AAAGGTGTCGCACATTGTGTGCGAGTGCAGCAGAGTTCACACCGTTTACTGTGCCAGGGTCTTTATCATATCTGCAAAACACAGAGTGCATGATGGGAAATGATCACACCTCCTCGTCTCTGTAATCCAAGAGAAAGAATTTCATCACATCTCATCAAACGTCTTCATGTTCCAGTTATTAAAGCTGTTATCTGTTTGTGCTCATGTTATAGTAACATAAAGAAAACAGTCTTCAGGGTTAAAGGTCCACTCAGTAAGATGTGTAGAGAGTGAAATGATAAAGGTATCTTACTATATGATCAGACATTAAGGAAACATGCTATGTTGAAGTGCTGGCTTCTCTGACAACAATGCAGCAGCCAGTATGTCCTCCTTCTAACTTTAGATTCTGCTCCTGAATGCTCTGGATTTGTTTGGACCAGAGAAGAGAGGCGGTTTTAAGGCAACAATGAAAAAACAAAAGTCTCCAAAAGTTTGTGTTCTGCAACACAACAGCACTCTTTCTAACTCTGATATTTTACAGACATCAGGTGAAAATTATTCCTAAATGAGGATAGATGACAGTACAGAGAGCGAAAAGATGAGAATCTGATCAGCACACTGTGGTGCAGCTGTTCATTCTCACAGAGTCCTTGATTTTATAGACGGGGGATGATCGACAATCAAACCATGACACCTGAACACATCGCAGAGTATGAAAAACACCACAGGAAGGAACCAAACAGCTGATAGAAGCCGGAGACACAGACAGAAACAACAAACTTTTAATAACTAGGGTAAAGGGAAAGAAAAACTTCTGTTAGAGATGCAGAGGACAGGAAATTGTTTCTGATCGAAAAACATTTAGACTTTCTCAAAATCACAATTTTTATTTCTGTGATTTAAAAAGACACTTTAAAACCTACTGACCTTCATAAGTCCCCGAAAACTGCAGTGAGTCAGTCCCCATAGAGCCCCATGTTAAAATGTCTAACTTTACAGCTGCAGTTCCTCCAGTGTCCACTAGAGTCTGTCTCCTGCAGTGAGTCAGTCCCCATAGAGCTCCATGTTAAAATGTCTAACTTTACAGCTTTAGGGGGTGTGGCCTCTTTTAGTGACAGCTGGGAGCTGCTAGCTGTCTGCTAGTTGTCCCCTCAGCTAATTCAGTCTCTGACCTTTGACCTCTGGTTTGAGCTGTTTGAGATTAGTTCATGTGTATATCAGACTAATAATCTGGACTGTTAGCTTCATTCATAGGTTAATTTGTGCAGCTCGTGCACAGAGTAAGATCTGTTGTTGGATTTCCTCAGCAGCTGTAGAGATGAGAAGATGAATTAGCTCAAGCTTTGTTGGTTTTGTTTTGTCCGCTTTCTATACTCTGCATCATCTCTACATTATCGTACGCAGATGACGACCTACCCTTTATGAATAAACCCCGTTGTAGATGTAGGTGCTTCTTTGAATCTGCTGCATCTTAATTTAAAGCACTTTTAAAAACAAACCTGCAAACACTTCACACCCACCCACACACACACGCACACACACACATTAACACTTTTTGGGGAACAGGTCTCTGCACTCTAAACAAACCCAGAACAAAACGGAGAGGTGAGATGAGAAGTAAAAACCGAACAGGCGGAGTGCTGAAAAATCAATCCTGGCCTTTATATCCTCGCCGTCAGCTCCATGGTGTCCTGCTGCTTGAGTGCCGTGGCTGTTCCCTCCTTTCTTCCTGTGAACGCGCCCCCCTCCCAGGTGGCAGAATGGTCTGAGTGCATGGTAGAGGTCACCGCCCACACACCTGCATTTCTCTCACAGTCACAACAATCCAGCAGCTGGATTAAAACGGGTTGCTCACACAGAGAGCCATAAGAGCACGGCGGTGAAAGAGAGTGGGCAGGAGGTAGTGAAAGGCTCCCCGCGGGCGCTCTGTGTCTGGGGGAAATGTTCGGCCCTGAGAGGGGGTCATAAAAACATTGGGGAGTGGAAATGTTTTTAGACTTTTCACACTGGGCACAGATGTATTTCTGTCATGATCAGAACTCTTCAAGGGTCTTTCTGCATCCACACGAGGTTCTACACTGCAGAAACAAAATTCTAGTCCAGTGTCGGCATCGGGCATTGCTAACATTCTTTAGCTCAGAGGCAGCAGCCTGCCTCTTTGTCTTGATGAAATAAAACAGCAGCAGCAGAGTATCTCACAGGGGGAACGAGAGTCGGGGCCCAGAGAGAGGACCCTGGGGGCTCTGCCAGGTCTCTGGTCTCAGCAGAGCGGCCGAGTGTGTCTCATTAGTGAGGCGGGGGGGATGTCACAGGATGGCTGGCTGGGTAAAGAGGATGACCCGGCTCAGCAGAGGAACCTGCAGCTACCATAAAGTCACACTTTGTTCTGTGTGCAGCTTTTTGTTTTTGTCATTGTGTGTTTGGGAATCAGGCAGGAGAGAGCCACTAAAGTCTGATCCACTTCAGTTAGACTTCTCAGAGCTGCAGGGGGACACAGAGGGGAGGGAGGAGGACACAGAAAAGTCCTTCAAGGATTCCAGTGTTTGTCACATCACTCTCTGTGTTTTCTAAATGTGCGTCGTGAAACACAACGAGGGAAGATGAGAACTGGCAGTGGTACGTGTTGGTGAACAATGAGCGGATGATAAAATGAAATGAGAGAGGTTTTAAATGAGATGCAGAGCCGGGATGATCCTCCAGGGAGACTCTGAGAGAAACTTTAATGAACTCTTCTTTAGCCTGAGCGGCGGTGCCATCGCTCACGTCTCCTGAAAGCTGCACCAGACGTCATTACAGACACAACTTATCCATCCCGCGCAGAGAGAGAGAGAGAGGAGAGAGGGAGGGAGAGAGAGAGGGAGAGAGAGAGAGATGAGAGAGGGAGAGAGGGAGAGAGTGAGAGAGAGAGACAGAAAGAGAGAGAGAGAGAGAGAGAGGAGAGAGGGAGGGAGAGAGAGAGGGAGAGAGAGAGAGATGAGAGAGGGAGAGAGGGAGAGAGTGAGAGAGAGAGACAGAAAGAGAGAGAGAGAGAGTCAGAGAGAGAGAGGACTCCACTTCTGTTTACGTGCTGACATTTTACAACACGCTTCAGAAGCAGCTGAGGAAAGTGGCTCAATACTTCCAGAGAATATCAGACCATATTGAACAATAACTAAATGACAGAAGGTCATAATTGCTTTAATAAAACTGTAAGCAGCACTGCTCTTTAAGGTGACACACACACACACACACACACACACCTGCTTTATAACCAGTAGAGAGAAGTATTAATGAGACATGTTTTTGGGTGTTTGAGCTGCCGTATTTTATGAATAAATGTCACAGTGCCGATCTTTACTTTCACACTCAGGTGTGATATCAGCCTTCTTCTTCTTCTTCTTCTTCTTCTTCTTCTTCTTCTTCTTCTTCTTCTTCTTCTTCTTCTTCTTCTTCTTCTTCTTCTTCTGCTTAGCAATAATATTCAACAACAGATTTTATAACAGCTGAATCCGGCCTGAGTGTCCCCGACTGATCATGGATGCGGACTTCTCCTCTCTGATCTGTGCGCTATGTTTCTTGTCCTGCAGTGATGTGTTGTGCTGAAGGGAACAGCCTCAGAGGTCAAAGGTCACAGGCAGATCTAAACTCTGCATAAATCCATTCAGCAAATGGCCACTGCACACAGCTACCAAGAAACACACAAATCCTCTTAAAAAGTGTCACCAAACACAACACAGAGCTGAACCAGGTGGACTTAGAGGAGTGGACAATCAGAGGTCACCGTGGAGAGTGCTATGAGGTCAAGAAGATTCATCAGATGATTAAAGAGCTCAGCGCCACAAAGTCTCCTTCCTTCAGTGTTTAGAGATCATTGGATGTCAGAGCAGCTGACGATTATACACAATACTGCACGATGGAAAAAATGAGAGAGTCTGAATCTGGATCAGTATCTGCGTCCACTGTGTTTCAAAAGCATCGTGTGTTACGGCGCCATGAGCACGCCAAGTCAACAACCTTGATATGCAAACATTCTTTTGCCACTCCTCTGGAATGACCATTTCATTTTTTTAAGGTTGTCCCACCAACCCAAAGTCCGTCTGGGTCCCGTCCAAAACTGCCGATATTGGCGGCGGGGTTTGTGTGGTCGTCGTGTTGTATGAAGCAGCAGTGACCTCCGTCGTCCAATCAGGCTCTGCTCGTCAACATATTGGGAGAGTAACTGTGTGTGTGTATGTGTGAGCATGTAAAAAGTCCAGTTAGCATCGTTAGCACCAGCGCTAGTTTGGTTACTCCACCATCGTACTAAACTCATGAAAACTAAAGGGACAGTGTCACACAATGACGTCACACGGAGGAGAAACCGACGCACAGCGTGACGTCACAAGAACTAAACTCTGTTTTCTCCGTCTACACAGAAAAACCTTAAAATGAGTTTCTGAACATCTTCATTCTGCAAGGAGAGCTGACAGCATTTGTAGTTTGATTTTTATCCCCTGGTTACGGACGCAACCTTCCCGGTATTACGGTCTGAGTGAGTGACAAGACGAGTGGTCTTGGTCTTGACTCAGTCCCACCCTGTCTTGGTCTTGGTCTTTTCTCGGAGCGCTCTGGTCTGGGGTCTTGGTCTCGGTCAGTGTGGACTTGACTCCAACACTTGAGACATGACAGTGGATGGAGTTGGAAATGAGGGAGAGAGAGAGAGGGGGGAATGACATGGGGATTTGAACCCTCGCTGCATGCTTCCAGGACTACAGCCTCTGAGCACGGGGCCACTGGGCCACCAGCGCCCCCTTAGATTACTTCTCATGTCATCGTCAGCGTCCTGCGTCTTTTATCAGCTTAACCTGCAGAGAACAAAGGTCACGTCTCTGCAGGTGGTGGAAGGGGATTGTAGTGTGTGTGTGTGTGTGTGTGTGTGTGTGTGATTGTAGTGTGTGTGTGTGTGTGTGTGTGTGTGTGTGTGTGTGTGTGTGTGTGTGTGTGATTGTAGTGTGTGTGTGTGTGTGTATGTGTGATTGTCGTGTGTGTGTGTGTGTGTGTGATTGTCGTGTGTGTGTGTGTGTGTGTGTGTGTGTGTGTGTGTGTGTGTGATTGTAGTGTGTGTGTGTGTGTGTGTGTGTGTGTGTGTGTGTGTGTGTGTGTGTGTGTGTGTGATTGTAGTGTGTGTGTGTGTGTGTGTGTGTGTGTGTGTGTGTGTGTGTGTGTTCTGTATGTAGAGGATTAAAATCAGAGTCTATGAGAAACTCCCTCCCTTCTGCTCGCCCGCTCCTCTGATGTGACGCTGCAAATTCACTTTAATCAGTTCTAATGAAGTTTCAACAGAGAGGATGCGGCCGAGCGCCACCCGCCTCCCCAGCTGCGTCCGCCGCTCACATCAACAACAACCCAACGAGTCCGAGCTGCTGATTCATCCAATCACAGATGTAACTTTCTCTTTGGTCACTGCGATTAGTTTCAGGTAATTAACGCCGTTTCCACACAGGAGGAAGCCGGCGCTCTACCCGAGCAGACATATTGCCTCTGGCTGTCTTCAGCAAACACTTCCAGCCGGATTAGGAGGAAATCATGATCAAAGGTGGAGGGATTATAGCGGACGTGTGGGGGCCTCGTGCAGGGACGTACCTGTGCTTCAGTCAGGTGTTGACCCAGTTCTAGAAGGTCGAGTAAAGAAAGAGGCAGCCGTGGAGAAAGTCCAACGCAGCGAAAATGAAAACATAAAGAAGCGTTGAGAAACGGATCCCTCCTGACCTCTTTAAGAACAGATCTGCTGCTTTTAATGCATCACATACAAAGAGAGGGCCGTCTTTAGCCCTGACAGAGCTCCAGATCTGTGCCAGGTGCTCCAAATCAAGTGATTGTTTGACATGTTAGGGCAGCATGACACAATTTAATCGTCTCTTTATGTGGGACACACAAAGAAGGCTTTTACTGTAATTCAAAATCCAAGAAATAGCTTTGTTGTTGTGAGGCCCAAAGCTTAGAGGAAGATTTTCCTGTAAAGCTCTGAAAACATTAAAACAATGTTCCCACTGTACCATCTCCAAATTAAAATGTTACCGTCCTCACTGTCCCCTCATCCCCATGTATGGAGGGGGATTAACTCTGCACAGAAGATTGGGACCACAACTCTTGTCAGCTCACCCTCAATCCCTCAGTGAAGGACAGGACGCACTTCATCCCCGTTTAACCAAGCATCAGGTGCTGCATGTGATCCATTTCTGACCCTCATAAAACTGTTGATTATTAAAGAACATGACAGCAGGAGAAGTGGCTGCATGGATCCTTAGAAGTTTCTGTTTTAAGTGGTGAGTTTATTAGTGAACTATGATGATATGATCATAAGTGAGCGAGCGTCAGGCTCATCAGCTTCATTCTACTGTCTCCTGTTGGAGTGTCTTAACTGCCCGAGAGTGACACAGAGTGACGCAGCACATCGTCTTAACCCTGATGGTTTCTGTTTCCCTCTCTGTCGCAGGAGCAGGCTCTATACAGCACTGACCCTCTCTCCCCTCCCTCAGCAGAGCGTGTTCGCTTGTTAGCATTAATAATATCCACATTATGATTGAAATGTTGACCTTTGACCTGTTTCAACAACGGAGAAAAACTTTATTCAGCTCACCGCAAGACTGAGATTTGAGTCAACAGCTCGTCAATACAAAACACCACACTTCAGATTGTCTACCTTCAAAATAAAAGCACCACACTTCAGTTTGTCTGCCTTCAAAATAAAAGCACCACACTTCAGTTTGTCCACCTTCAAAATAAAAGCACCACACTTCAGTTTGTCCACCTTCAAAATAAAAGCACCACATTTAAGTTTGATCACCTTCAATGTAAAAGCACCACACTTCAGTTAGTCCACCTTCAAAATAAAAGCACCACACTTCAGTTAGTCCACCTTCAAAATAAAAGCACCACACTTCAGTTTGTCCAACTTCAAAATAAAAGCACCACACTTCAGTTTGTCCAACTTCAAAGTAAAAGCACCACACTTCAGTTTGTCCAACTTCAAAATAAAAGCACCACACTTCAGTTTGTCCACCTTCAAAATAAAAGCGCCACACTTCAGTTTGTCCACCTTCAAAATAAAAGCACCACACTTCAGTTTGTCCAACTTCAAAATGAAAGCGCCACATGTTTTAATGTTTAAGGTGAAACTGAAATTCACAGAGCAGAGAATTTTATATTAAATGGATGCAGTGTGGACTGCGAGTGTGCGCGATGCAACATGATATCCAATGCTTTGTGCTGTTAGGACACGGTGAAACACTGACATGAGATATAGATATCAATCTTAGCTTAGCTTAGCATAAAGACTTCAAACAGCAGGTAAAATCCTCTAAACTAAACCAGAGCTGCTTAAACTCAAGACTTAACGTGTTCCATCATCCACAAACAAATCAAACGTAAATTTGATGCTTCAGTGAATCCAAACATGCAGTCTTTCTATTTCAATGCAAATATGAGTTCCCCAAAACATTCAACTATTAATCATCAATCACTGACAGAGTCTTTTAATAAACCTGTAGAGATCAGATGGAGGATGCAGATGCATAATTCACATTTAAAAAGTGGATTCTAGATGACATCACAACAGAATGAACTCTTTTTAACCATGAAAATAAAACCCAGACAGCCTCGTCCTCACGCTGGCCGACGTCTTCATTCATGCCTGCAGGCAGCAGAATAGATAAATCCAGAAGTTAACCTCAGTTGTGGCCGGTCTCTTGACCGAGGTGGATGAGAGGCGGTTCATCACGATGCAATATTCAACAGTCAAGTCGAAGTTTCCACAGATCCCACACAGGGCGCTCGCTGCAAAGTGTAGCTCCACAACATCAATAAAACATGAGAGGAGCTTCTGTAGGTCAGAACTGTGTCGTCTGAGGAGTCACTTCACATCATTCAACTTAGATTTGTTTTGGATGAAAATTATTTCAATTTTACTTTTTGTTTTACTTCTTCAGATTCTTTGCAATGTTAACAAAAATACAAAAATGAACATTCTCACAAACTTGGAGGAGAAGAAAAATCTGACAATATTCAACGCTCACTGCTTTGAATCTTCCTTTTCTTCGCTTCCACGTTAGTTATTTTTCTGGCTTCCATGCAGATCCTTGGCTGCACTGTGGTGTGGTGTGGTGTGGTTAGCTGTGTCCCCTCACAGTGAGGAGGTTCCTGGTTTGAATCCCTGTCTGTCAGGAGCCTCTCTGTGTGGAGGTTCCTGGTTTGAATCCCTGTTCTTCAGGAGTCTCTCTGTAAGGAGGTTCCTGGTTTGAATCCCTGTTCTTCAGGAGTCTCTCTGTAAGGAGGTTCCTGGTTTGAATCCCCGTCTGACAGGAGTTTCTCTGTGAGGAGGTTCCTGGTTTGAATCCCCGTCTCACAGGAGTCTCTCTGTGAGGACTCTGCATGTTCTCCTCATGCATGTGCGCGTTCTCTCCGGGTACTCCGGCTTCCTCCTTCAGCCCAGGATGTAACCACACCTCTCACCCATTGACAGCCGGGATCAGCTCCAGCAGCCATGGAAATGTTTCTGGGAAGAGAGGCGTCTGGGCTGACTTTCACCACCCGTTTAAGGTGAGGTAAATAAAAAGAATGGATTTTCACACTCGGGGAGTTAGGATGTCTATGAATGCTGAAATAAGCTGCTGTCAATAGAAACTAGACACAGTACATCTTAAACAATTCCAGGAAAATATCCCCCATGTTAATACGTTGAATCATAGTGAAATGTGTTGGTGTTTATGCTTTATGTTCAGGATTTTCAGACTCAGACTCTGCAGTGTTCTCTCAGTGGTGTGCTTCAGATTTAAACCTGAGGTCATGTTTTCTGTGATCGTTTAATCATGACTTACAGTTGAAGTATCTCCTCCTCCTATATGCAGGTAAATAAGTCCACTAATGACACCTCAGCATGCTCCACCTTGATGACCTGAAGCACTCACATCCCGGCTGCAGTGTTCACCTCCTCTCCTACTCTCTTCCAGAGAGCCTTTTCGTGTTCTGGCAGACAGAAATGTCACATGCATGCTGCTGTTTTTTTTTCTTCTTTTGGCCACCACACAATCAAGTCCAGATTGATGGATTTGTGCAGCGCTGCTCGTCTTCGTGGAAGCTTTTGTCGTCTCTGCAGAAGAACTCTGAGGTTTGAAGTTCTCGGCCACCTTTACACCGAAGCCTGTTGCTTAGTTACCATGTTTAACCAGACAGGAAGTCCTCCTGCGTCTCTACTTCTGATGTTTGGAAAAGAGATGATTCTCTGAAACTCCTGAAATTTTAAAAATGTCAGTATTAACCTTACCTTATGGTCTGTAATGTTTCATTTGCTGCTAGTGATGTCTGTGAAATGCATCACCTTACAAAGACGGGGGCCTAAGAATGCAGCGCTCAAATCATGGGAAAGTAACAACATGAACACTTCTTGCAAAGTTGAACTGAACTTCAGTGGTTTTGCAGTGAACTGATCTGGCAGCGGGTCGTCTTTGGTTGTGTAATGCTGTTCAAACTGACCTTAAATAAAAAGGATTACAGCGAGAGGACTACTCATCTAACCTTTACGATGTTAGATTTTAGAGACATGAAGCATTCAAAGATACTCCAGGAAATGACATCACAGTAAGTTAAAATACCTCTGTGCATGCTGTGTGTGTGTGTGTGTGTGTTTCTGTGTGTGTTTCTGTGTGTGTGTGTGTGTGTGTGTGTGTGTGTGTGTGTGTGTGTGTGTTTCTGTGTGTGTTTCTGTGTGTGTTTCTGTGTGTGTGTGTGTGTGTGTGTGTGTGTGTGTGTGTGTGTGTGTGTTTCTGTGTGTGTTTCTGTGTGTGTGTGTGTGTGTGTGTGTGTGTGTGTGTGTGTGTGTGTGTGTGTGTGTGTGTCTGTGTGTGGTGCGTGTGTGTGTTTCTGTGTGTGTTTCTGTGTGTGTGTGTGTGTGTGTGTGTGTGGGTGTGTGTGTGTGTGTTTCTTTGTGTGGTGCGTGTGTGGGTGTGTGTGTGTGCGTCTGTGTGTGCGTGTGTCTGTGTGTGTGTGTGTGTGTGTCTGTCTTGCTGAGTTCAGAGGCTTCACAGGCAAATCTGCATCACCAACCAATAGGAAGCCGTCCTGACAGAGCTGACCTTTGAGGGGACGGAGAGCTGAAGAGTCCAAAATAGAGGACGCTATCGTAGCTTATTAGCCGTGTCACATCTTTCACTTTAATTTAACCTCCTGCGTCCGAGGACAAACTTCTCGTCCTCAGAGCTGTAGTTTACTGCGAGCGTGATTCTGCGGTCAAAAGATTCTTAAAGTAACTGTTAGTGGTTCAAGTCTCTCTTCAACATGTCGAATATTCATGTAGATATGTTATAGACATGTTGTGACTTCTTGTTTTAAGAAGCTGTCATTGGCCTGTTGCTGCTTTCCCGCATCTCGTTCCTCTCTCTCTCTCTCTCTCTCTCTCTCTCTCTCTCTCTCTTCCTGGTTTCTGACTCTATCATCTGTCCTTTCTCTAAGTTGAGGAATAAAAAGCTCTGGAATGACCGGAAGCTTTTCCATTGAATGTCTCTGAAAACATGCCACGTAAACATTTTAACTCCTCCCACTTCTGACCATCATTGTGACCACGTCATGTTCTGAAAGTCAGGGAACAGTTTTGAAGGTTAAAAGCGTCTTTTCAGAATCGTGTAACCTCTGAAAGACTTCATGTTGTCATCACTTAAAGAGAAAAGATTCACCCACAAACTTTGTTTTTGTCTCCTCCGCCTCATCGTGGTCGTGTCCTCACGTCTCCGCTCACAGCCCGCCGTCATTAGGACGCTCACATTAAAGCCGTGACGGGGAGAGAGCATCTGACACAGAAGATTGAGTTTACCTTCTTTGCTCGTTCCTCTTCTGTTTACCTTCCCTCCCTCAGAGTAATATCCAGCTGCTCTCCCTCCACCTCCGCTGCTCCGTCCTCCATCGCTCCGCTTTAAACTCCAAAGACGAAATGATTGCCTCCACCCGGAGACACGGCGCTGACTGCAGCGTAAACTCGTTTACAAAGCAGACGCTCATACATCATATTTCACTCACAGAATACAAACCTGATTACCGTGACATCAGCTAAACTTGCACATGAAAACTCAGCTTGAAGACTTCCTGCTCTGTTTGATGAAGCGGCACACCGCAGCGTTTTGTACCCGTCTATCTGTGAGGACGGGACGTTATACCGACGCTCATCTATTCTGCAGATCTGTGAGTTTCTTTATTCAAGACGGCGCTTAGAGCAGCGACTGTTTCTACAGATCCACAGAAAACAGAACTCACCGACAGCTGCGTCAAGAAACTGTCACTTCCTGCGTCTGCAGAGTCGTCTGACCTCACTGGAAAGACTCAAAGGAGTTACTGGATATTTAAACACAGTGGACATTAAAAGCTTTATATGTGATTTTTCTTAAATATAATATAAATCAAGTATATCCTCTGAAAATAACTCTGTGAGTCATGACTGTCTACAATGGGTATAACACCCGAGTCCCACTGTCTGTGATGTTTTCAGAGTTTTCTGAGTCCTATCTTCACTTTGTTTACATCGCCCGGACGGCCGGCTGACTCCTCCCCTTGTGTATAAAAGTAGTTTAATTGAGGGACTAGAGAAAAGAAGAATAACATACTGTACTCACTGCTTAACTGTGTTTCTAGATCACGCTCATTTCAGGTAAATTTACATGCAGTGTGAAGATACGAGCATAATAAAGATCGCTAGCATTAGCATGCTAACACAACAATGCAGCGCGAGTTGTTTTGGTTTCATACTGGTGCTCAAGGGCGACATCTGCTGGATCAAAAAATCACATATAAAGCCTTTAAACTAAAGATGGCGTCCAGGCCGGCGGGGAATCATGGGAGTGATTCTCTCTGCTACTCCCCCCACCCACCCAACCACCCACTGAAAAAGAACTCCTAGTTGACCGTAGTCATGACGACCGGGTGAAACCGACCTGAGGAAGAGAATATGTTTACAGACAAGCTAAAGTATCTGAGTATAATTGACATTTTATCACAGCAGCTCATACAGCAACAGTACGGCAGCTTTCAGCAGCAGCTCACGCTTCCTGATGCAGCGGCCTTTGACGTAACATCCGGTGTTTCCATGGCAACGATGAACATGTCGTATCTGTCACAGCGGCCCGCTCCCCCAACAACCCCTCCAGCCCCCCCTTGAAGGTCAAGTTAATAAAAATAAAAATAAAATTTATTTTTATTTGTTTGATTTATTTTTGGGCTTTTCGTGTCTTTATTGTAGAGATAGTCGGGAATCAGAACAGAAGTAATTTAAGGATACCTTTCTGATAGAACAGGACAGCTGTCAGTAAAAGTAACACATGAACACCAAGATTCCTTCAAGTGTTTGTGTCGGCGTACGAACCCCCCCCCCCCCCCCCAAAAAAAAAGCTGTAAAGCAATCATGACACAGTGTTTACATGTCAGCGGCCTCAAAAAGACCCGTTACAACTCTAAGCGCACGGTCACACTGGCCATCCGTACCGTGCTGTACCCAAGCACGATTGCCCCCCCCGCAGCGCCATTCCCACGCTGGGCGGCGCGGCCCGCGGTCACACTACACAGGACTATCTGTGCCTACACACGATTACCTCTTGTACATAACGTCATAATACAACACATGCACGCTTTATGTTATTATGAAGCGTGCTCAGTTTACAAACAGGCGGACAAGAGAGAGAGAGAGAGAGAGAAAGAGAGAGAGAGAGAGAGAGAGAGAGAGAGAGAGAGAGAGAGAGAGAGAGAGAGAAAGAGAGAGAGAGAGAGAGAGAGAAAGAGAGAGAGAGAGAGAGAGAGAGAGAGAGAGAGAGAGAGAGAGAGAAAGAGAGAGAGAGAGAGAGAAAGAGAGAGAGAGAGAGAGAGAGAGAGAGAAAGAGAGAGAGAGAGAGAGAGAGAGAGAGAAAGAGACGCACAGTCGAGTCCGCGTCTGCACATCAGAGAAAAACACAGAACATGACAGATACTTTACTGACTTTACATCTTATTTTAAGCCATTTTAATCAGACACAGCAATAAATAAATTTAAAAAAGTCTGTGCGCGAGTCCGCACGGACGCCCGCACATCGGAGAACAACACAGAGAACATGACAGCTACTTTGTGTCTTATATTGAGTCATTTTAGTCAGATACAGCCATGAAACTCTGGATTTCTCCTTAATGAAGGCTGTCAGCGTTGTGTACCCGCGGGCTCGTGCTCGTGCATGAAGTGTACCGTGCTGAAGCACACCTCTCTGAAGTGTGCCAAAGCCAAGGAAGTGTACCGTGCCTGAGCACGATACGGAGCGGTCACACTGGTCAAAGGAACTGGACTTTAGCGTTGAAGCATGCTTGGGCACGGTACAGATGGCCAGTGAGACCGTGCCCTAAGATGAAGGATTTTTCTGTGACTTGAAAAAGACGGCGGATGCTGCAGACGCTCTCTACTCATTGAAAACAACTGAAAAAAGACTCAAGACACAAGCCCTTATACATCTGATTTTACGGTACTTTATTCAGAGGCCTTTTCGTCCCCGCTCTGGTTCGCTTGTTGTTGAGTTTATTTGTTTTTAGAAATAACTCCCACCTCTGTGTTTATGGAGGTCTATAACGTCCCGAGCACATGGCGTGTTCACACATCCTCAGCTAAGTGTTTACCGTTGGACCCGTCTCCATCCTCTGTTTAATAAGAAGAGAAGTCCTATTTAAAGCTTCACATCTCGTCTATGTCTCCTTTCTCTCGTCTCAGTGTTTACCGATCTTTTCATCAGTCGTCCTGTGAAGTTTGAGTCTCCTGACTGTTCCCAGAATCCTCTCTGGCTCTGCCTCGTGTCGTGTTGTGTTTCTGTTGGCAGTGAAGAGATTAGCACAGCTCGTTGGACTTTCTGTAGAGGAAGATGCACCATCTTTGCTCTGTGGGGGGTGTGGAACAGGGGCATGGATCCCTCTCTGTGGGGGGGGGGGGGGGGACACTAACTTTATGAACATCCATTGTGAGTAACCCAGTTAGCTCTAAAAACCAGATTCAAAACTCTCTGCTCTTTGTGATGCTTTTATTTTGCTTTTCTTATTGCCTTATGCCTCAGTCTCTTTATTTTGGGTCTTCATATAAAATATGCTTTTATTTTGAAAACTTTACCGTGCTGCAACTGTAACCGAACAGCTATGATTGGCTTAATTGTCACTTAATAAATCTTACTTGACCAATAGGTTTTCATCAATGACTCCACTGGTAAAAAGTGTGGGGGATGAAATTACGTTTCAGTGAAAGTGTGGGTGTCGCAACACCCACAACACCCACGGGTGAGACGCGCCTGACAGCGACCATCTATAAAAGGTGGGACCGGGTGTGACGGGAAGTCCAAACTTCTTCACAGATGAGCGGACAGAAATGAGAGACTCCACTGATGATTATAAAACGACGTAATAGAAACTGTAAGGCCTCAATATGAAGTCTGAGGGCTCAAGCACATTTACAGAACCAGAACTGTGTAAACAGAATGGACCAATAGGAGGCTGTACCCCGTCATCACGCCAAACATCGGCTCAGGGCAGAGTAAGGAACCTAAAACATGGACAACCACCGGATGATGAATGTCACTGACTGAAGTCAGCGTGTCACTGTGACGCTGCAGGAGTCTCACTTTCTCTTCAGCGTGAAAAATCTCCTCTTCTCGTTTCCTCTTTCATCCCATGATGCATTTCTGCACTAATTGCACTGTCTCCAGGATGACAACACTTTTATCTACACGGCGTAAAAGCAGTGAACTGAAGAGCATGATAATGAAGTTGAAAATATACCAATTTATTCTCTGTAACCAGGCCTCTGACCGAGCAGGAGGGGAGATACTTCACTGGGTCAAAAACGTTATTCAAAACGTCCAACAGAGAGAAGAAGGACCCGGTTCTGGTCTTCTCTGAGGTGGTCTCTGTGGTTGTGGAGGGGCTGGGGCAGATCCCAGCTGTCATTGGGTGAGAGGCGGGGTTACACCCTGGACTGTTCTCCAGCCAATCACAGAGCTGACATTTAGAGACAGACAACCAGACACACTCACATTCACACATACAGACAATTTAGAGTCAGCAGTTAACCTAACGAGCATGTCTTTGGACTGTGGGAGGAAGACGGAGTACGTGGTCCTGTCAGATGGGGATTCAAACCAGGAACTTCCTTGCTGTGAGGGGACAGCTCTAACCACTGAACCACCATGCAGACTAGAAAACAAGATAAATATTCAAATAAAGCTTCAGAAACGCCCTGCTCGTCTGAAAGGCTTTAGCTCTGTTTTTAGATTTCACACTGACTAATCACAAAGAAATCCATCTGAGATGTGTTAACACACACACACACACACACACACACACACACACATACACACACACATTTCCAGCAGCTGTCGGAGGAGGTTTACACGGGCCGTGAAGTTTTATCAGTCTGGAAATAAACTGTGCAGAGTGTTCCTCCTCTTCTTTAGCCTGTTGTGTTTCTAAAATGTGATGAAGAAGTGTGATGGTTTGTGCATTCATAACCAAGGTGTGTCTTATTAGTGAAGCCTGGCGGATATAAATTAAGACTTTGGCCCTTTGAAAACAAAAGCAGATGTAACTTCTCCTCTGATCGTCTGTCCTCGTCCTTGTGTCTCTGGCTCTGTTGGAGGGAATTAAGAGGATTCAGCTGCTCTTTGAAGTCGGGGTCTATCTCCTCTCTAACCCAGAAACAAAGTTCGACTTCACCCCTCTTTGCCCCCCAAACATCCACCTGTTAAAGGAAGCTGATAATCTGTGCAGGAAAGATCACCAACATGTCGAGGTCACGTCTCTCCAGGTTACTGATGAGTGACATGTTTGATGCGTTTCATGATTTTCAGCCACCAATAATGTTTGCAATACGGCAAAGCTGTTTCTTTTGGACTTCGTTGCGTACGTGTCAAGCTGATCTTGTAGTTCTCCTGTGATCTTGTAGTTCTCCTGTGATCTTGTAGTTCTCTTGTGATCTTGTAGTCCTCTTGTGATCTTGTATTTCTCTTGTGATCTTGTAGTCCTCTTGTGATCTTGTATTTCTCCTGTGATCTTGTAGTCCTCTTGTGATCTTGTATTTCTCCTGTGATCTTGTAGTCCTCTTGTGATCTTGTATTTCTCTTGTGATCTTGTAGTTCTCCTCTGATCTTGTAGTTCTCCTCTGATCTTGTAGTTCTCCTGTGATCTTGTAGTTCTCCTCTGATCTTGTAGTTCTCCTGTGATCTTGTAGTTCTCCTGTCATCTTGTAGTTCTCCTGTGATCTTGTAGTTCTCCTGTCATCTTGTAGTTCTCCTGTGATCTTGTAGTTCTCCTGTCATCTTGTAGTTCTCATGTGATCTTGTAGTTCTCCTCTGATCTTGTAGTTCTCCTGTGATCTTGTAGTTCTCCTGTCATCTTGTAGTTCTCCTGTGATCTTGTAGTTCTCCTGTCATCTTGTAGTTCTCCTGTGATCTTGTAGTTCTCCTATCATCTTGTGGTTCTGTCATCTTGGCCAGCTTCTGACTACGCGCAGAAGTATCAGCAAAACAAACAGCAAGAGAGATGCCATATCTGCATTGCCATGTTGATATTTAATAGCACTAAGCCCACAATCAGCCTCAGTGGTCTCATGTTTCTCAGATTTATAAATGATCACTGTCGTAAAAAAAATAAACATCACAGGCGCCTCACACAGGGTTTATGAAGAACCTGGTTTCTCTGTGTGCCTGTAAACACCAGATCCTGAACATGATCAGAACCAGGATCAGACTCAGAACCGGGACACTCAGGTCCGATAGAGTGATGCAGGAACAAACAGGAGAGAATGAAACACAAAGACAACAGACTGACAGACCGGCTTGTAAAGATCAGGCAGTAAAATAATATAGAAACTATAAAAGTCAGCGTCCCTTGAAAGTTGTGAACCCGCTGAAACGATTCTGAAAAGGTTATGTAACCAGTGACAGATGGCGAGGCCTCGATGTGATGGGATTGGTTTTTAGAAAAGGTAATGTGCAGCAACAATCCCCCCACAGAGAAATCATTTAAGTGATAGTCACTTATCTAATCTGTGTGCTCCATTCGTCATGCAGGCAGGGCGCAGCCTCCTGCAGGACACACACACACACACACACACACACACACACACACACACACACACACACACACACACACACACACACACATACACACATGCACACACACACACACGGCCATGTTTTCAATCAGCTCTGCACTTTCTAACTTTAACTGCAGCCACAAGGTCACCCGGCGACGACCTCTGTTGTCAGCGGCCGATCTGTTCAGAGAAGAAATGTTGGTATGAATAAGAAATGATGAATTCATGAAACATTCAGCCCTGCCTATACTCAGATTTGAGCTTCTGACTCGGTGTCACTTGTGATGTGGCGTGCCCTCAGTGATGACTTCAGGCGCGTGTCTGGGCGCTCAGACTTTCTTCTTTCTGCGCTGTAAGCAGAAGTCGTGTGGCGTGTGTGTCTGCGTGCAGTAGGACACGCTGACGAGGTGAAGGTGTGTGTCTGACTCACAGCTGAAACAAGACGACTTCTCACAAGCTACGTGGATCATTCATGATTTCACTGTTTAATCTCAGATTTGACTTTTCTGGGAATTCACTCGTAAGCGATGAAAATGTGATGAGGCGGTGACATCAGCCTGCAGAGAAAACGCTGAGCTTTGAGATAAGACGTCACAGGAGAGTTAAAAGCGAGTATCCTGAGTGTAGGTCAGGCTTTTTTAAACTCATTAAAAAGTGACGTCTGGAGCCAACATGAGGAAGTGACGTAGAGCGTGGTAATAAATCCATTAGTGGGAGCCTCTTGGTGTGACGACTGAAATGATAAAGGTATCTTACTATATGATCAGACATTAAGGAAACATGCTATGTTGAAGTGCTGGCTTCTCTGACAACAATGCAGCAGCCAGTATGTCCTCCTTCTAACTTTAGATTCTGCTCCTGAATGATCTGGATTTGTTTGGACCAGAGAAGGTAGACGGTTTAAAGGCCCCCCCACACGGCCGTTTTGGACGCCCCTCAGTTTGTCAGATATGAGAGCAGTTATCAGGTCAAACCAACAGGTGTTGCAGCGATGGAAGTGGTCAAGAGAAGTGGTTCAGATAGAAGTGATTGTACCCGACCTAAAAAGCCTCTGCATGTTTCTAATAAGCTCCACGAGCAGAAACGTGCTCAAACTAGGATCAATATTGGAGATGTTTTTGAAAAATGGAGAGAGGTTAGAACACAGAAAGGTTTACAGACCCATGCAGAGCTGGATAAACACTGAAGCTTCAGTGTCCACCACATGGTGACCTGTGTGAGACTCTAGAGAGGAGGGGGGGGAGACAGCTCTCTATAATGTTTAGAATTTGGACTGCAGTACCCATTTTAACCACTAGGTGTCAGAGTTACATACTGCTCCTTTAAGAGTTTTAAAGAAATAAACAGGAACCAACAACATTTAAAATTTCACCAACAGCTCACGATACAAACTAAATATTTAGTGAGTGTGACCTGCTGACAGAGCGTCTGCTGCATGAGAACAGATTCATTAGTGACTGTTGTGTTTTCTGTGCTGGACATCTGTTTGCAGAGTGATGGATGCAGTGAGAAAGAAAGGGAGACTTTTGATTTGAGGTTTGTTTCTGAATGTGAGATGTGAATGTATCAGTGTCCACATGTTTGTGCCACGAGCCACTTCCTCGGCAGGTGTTTATTTCCTTTAATTATAATCATGCTGATATGAAGTGAATAGAATTGAATAAACAAAGCCTTGAGCCGGAGCCGGGATTCTATTTACAGTGGATAATTGGTATGGGGGATGTCTAGACTCCAGCCTATTAGACACAGCTTAGCCGACCACGCCACCGCTGATCGCACGCTCGTATTAATCTGAGCAAATAATGAAAATGCAGAATGAAAAATGCACCTGAGGCAGAACTGTGAATTCTTCCCAAGAATAATAAGAGAGAAACAAAGATGACGAGCAGACTGCGGCGATGCATCAAGGAGGGAGCGCGGGTCATGAACTGATATTCATCACATCTGTTCAGAGAGAGACGGATATCTCGTCCTCCTGTGCGTGCACGGAGACGGACACACACAGTGTTTGTTATGTAAGAGGAGCGCTGTGATTGGACGTATCTGTCCTGTTTACTCCCACATCTGTCCGTAATCGCCACATATGCTCCCAATATCTATTTCTTGTTCTGAAATCTGAAATTGTTTGATGCACCTGAGCTGCTGTCATGTGAGCAGATGTGTATATAAACAATGTATCTCATGAGACACTGAGTGAATATTCTCCTGAACACACGTTTCATTTACTGTCAATCCGACATCTTAATCCCTAACCCTGCACATCCACCTAACCCCGCCTCAGAACATCTGTCATCTAAAATTTGACCAGACACAACAAACGTGTAAAACTCTGTCGAAGCTTGATCTGCAGAATGAGCTTAACCTGACACTTTTGATTTCGCCTTAACTTCTAATAATGGCCGTCAACTATTAATTTTTTGAAATTCATCACATCTTTGAAATTCCATCAGTTTGCATTGAAAAACATTTTTTTCATGCTTTTATTTTGAATCTTTGTCCTGGCCTAAGCAGAGAGGTCTTAAGTCGCTGTGTGCTTTTATTTAGAAATAAAGTAAGGCCCTTCCTGTAGATGGAAGGTTAGGACTGTAGACTGTAAATATGAATATTTGAAGCCTGAGTGACGTCCCCCCCCGTCTGTTCCTGCAGGGGGCGCTGGAGTCCCATCGATGGCGGCCTCCATGCTGGAAATGCTGTCTCAGTCTAACTTTCAGTCAACCTAACAACAGACTGAGAGCTGGAGCTGAGGCGGGTTTTAAACCTCCTGACAAACCGTTACACCGCGCCCACCTGTCAATCAGGTCAGCTACACGACTTATTGTGAATAACTCTTATCCTTCATCAAATCAAAACTGATGAGTCATCAAAACATTCACCCCCCGTACAGTGTGTGTCCATCGAGACATGAGCTAATCACACCTATTTGTTTTTTTGAACCAGGCTGTAAACATGTTCATCTCTGCTGTAAAAACAGGCTTTTTAGAATGGGTGTGTATGTGACTTCCTGTGCTTCTGCAGCCAGCCTCTAGTGGACACTGGAGGAACTGCAGGATGTTACCTTTCAGCATCAACTTAGGTAAACCTCTATAATAAAAACATCTTTCTTGTGCCTTCATGTGTAGTCGACCTGATGTTTACTCTCCACATGTTCAGTTCCATTAAACACTTCTTTGATTCCCCCCCCCCCCCCCCCCCCCCCCTCTCATGTCAGAACCTTTACACACTTCCTGTGCTGGAGGTGAAAAGTGTGCGAACACCCACAGGCTGTCACAGCCTCAGCGTGGCCCTCCCTGAGGGCGAGCCGCGGCTGCCCATCACGCCGAGTGTGTGAGTCCGTTTATTGACCCTGAATACACCTCAGTGGGCTTCAGCATGTTGGTTCTGAATGGGGGGGGGCTTAGTGTCGGCTGTTAGCAGAGCGGCTGAGTGAACCCAACGCTGGTTAAGATGGATCGAAAGTCAAAGAATAATAATTAGGAGGAGATGGATGGACAGGAAGAGGTTAAATTATTACATTTTGTAAAGCTTAATTTCTCTTTCAGCCTTTTCACTCTTCAAATGAAGACGTCTGAGGGTGAAGCGAGGAGGAATTCTGCAGATTTCTCTCTTTTCAGAAACTCTGCAAACATTTAACAAACGTCATCTCTTTTTCATTCAGTGTTTTTCTCTCCTCACAAACAGCATATTTAAGAGAGGACACTCCACGGGCCAGATGGAAATGTGTCCTATGAAAGACCACACACTCTATAAACAGACAGCAGTGTGTGTGTGTGTGTGTGTGTGTGTGTGTGTGCCTCGGAGGGTCCTCCAACATCAGCAGTCACTGTGAGGGGATGAAGAAGCTGTTTTTAATGATCCCCAGAGACCACCACTATATTTACCATAATCCTCCTGAGCCTGAGGGAGCATCAACTTCTAATCACCTCCGTCTCCCCTCCTCTCTGCAGATACAGATCAGCGCCCGTTATAACCCTCCTGAAGCGCCGCGCTTCAACAGGAGCGCTGCTGTACTGGGCGGCTTACACACACTCGCCTTTGTCGCTCTCAATGGCGACTTCCACAATTGTTTACAGACGTGATGCGATGACGCTCATGTTAAACAAACACTTTGTGTTGCTACGTGTTTAAAATCACTGGAAGATTATCTGAAGTGTTTATCATGAGAGCTCGTCTTTCCTGTAGTTCTGTTTAAAATGGTGCAGAGAGACGATGCATGCAGTCACACAATGAATATGTCTGAGTGGAGATAAGACAGTCACTCAGAGCAGTATTCACTCCCCAGTCCAGGTGGTGGTAATCTGCTGGTAGCTGTTTGCTAACCGCTGTTTAACAACACACGAAGAAGAAGAAGTAGAAACAACAGAACACAAGAAGAAGAAGAGTAACATACAGTAGTAACCTCGGGCATTGAAAAATGAAGCCAATGCTGAATTGTAAAATCCTGCAGTTTGTCCGCTTGAGGCAGCGAGCTCTACATTTGCTTAAATCCTTTTTTAACATTTATTTTATTTGGTCAGCCGTATGTACACGCAGCCCCGCTCCACAGGCGCTCCCAGCTCTCTCCCCAGAAGTGCTCAGGACTTTTTGTAGCGGCCGCGTCCGGCATATTTGGGTATTTTTTGCACCTGTTAGCTTCCTCACCTCCACACAGACTCACACCCAGGATCAGGCTGGAGTCTGGACTTCCTGCATGAAATAACCTAAAAAAAGTGTTTTCTTTCTTACATGGTTCTTAGAGTGAGAGTTAAGATACTTTATGGATGAAACCAGACTGATGAAAACCAGACATGCTTTCTGATTGAAA